>NC_133407.1:176569924-176872954 GCF_049350105.2 Macaca mulatta | reverse complement strand
CAACAATGATCTGTTATCTACAAGAAACACACTTCAGCTATAAAGACACGCATAGACTGAAACGAAAGGATTCAAAGATATTCCATGCAAACAGAAAACAAAAAAGAGCAAGAGTAGCTATACCTATATCAGACAAAATAGATTTCAAAACAAAAACTATAAAAAAAGAAGAAATAGACTATAGACTATTGGTTATAGTCTATTTCCTATTAGTCAATAGATTAAAGGCACTATAGAACAAATGACCCTAATAGATATTTACAGAACATTTCATTCAATGATTGCAGAATACACTTTCTTCTCCTTAGCACATGGGTTATTTTCAAGGATAGACCATATGTTAGACCACAAAACAAGTCTTTTGAAATACAAAATAATTTAAATTAGATCAAGTATCTTCTCTAACCACAATGGAATAAAACTAGATATCAGTGGCAAGAGGAACTTTGCAAAGTATACAAATGGATGAAAATTGAACAAGGGCTCCTACATCATAAGCGGTCAATAAATAAATTAGGAGGAAAATTTTAAATTTTCTTAAAACAAATGATAATGGAAACACAACATTCTAAAACCTATGGGATACAGTGAAAAAGCACTACTAAGAAGCAAGTTTATAACAATAACTGCCTACACAGAAAAAGCAGAAAAACTTCAAATAACTTCCCAATGCACCTTAAAGAACTAGAAAATAAAGAGCAAATCAAACCCCAAATTATTATAGCAAAAGAAATAATAAAGATCAGAGCAGAAATGAATGAAATTGAAGCAGAAAAATATATAAAAGATCAAAAAATGCAAAAAGTTCATTTTTTGAAAAGATAAACAATATTGACCAAATTTATCCAGACTAAGAAACAGAGAGAAGGCCCAGATACATAAAAACAGAGACAAAAAAAAGGAGACATTACAACTGACACCACAGTAATTCCAAGTATCATCAGAGACTACTTTGAGAAACTATATGCCAATAAATTGGAAAACCTAGAATAAATGAATAAATTCCTAGAGACATACAACTTACCAAGATTGAAATATAAAGAAATCCAAAACCTGAACAAAACAATAACAAGTAATGAGATTGAAGGCATAACAAAAATTAAAAAGTCTCCCAGCAAAGAAAAGCCTTGAACCTGATGGTTTCGTTGCTAAATTTTCCAGTTAAAGAACTAACACCAATACTACTCAAACTATTCTGAAAAATAGAGGAGTAGGAAATATTTCTAAATTCATTTATGAAAAGAAGTATTACCCTGGTATTTTACCCTGGTATTTTCAAAACCAGACAAAAACATATCAAAAAATGTAACTATAGGCCAATATCTTTGATAGATATTAATGCAAAAATTTTGACAAAATACTAGCAAACAAAATTCAATAACACATTAAAAAGATCATTCATCATGTCCCATTGGGATTCATCCCAGGGATGCAAGCATGGTTCAACCTATGCGAATCAATCAATGTGATATATCATATCACAGACTGAAGGACAAAAACCATATAATATTTCAATTGATGCTGAAAAAGCATTTGATACAATTCAACATCGCTTCTTGACAAAAACCCTCAAAAAAAAAACTGTATAGAAGGAACATTCCTCAACACAATAAAAGCCATATACAAAAGACTCATAGCTAGTATCATACTGAATCAGGAAAAACTGAAAGCCTTTCCTCTAAGATATGAAACATGACAAGGATGCCCACTTTTACCACTGTTATTCAACATAGTACTGGAAGTCCTAGCTGGAGTAATCACACAAGAGAGAAAAATAAAGGGCATTCAAACTGGAAAGGAAGTAGTCAAGGCACCCCTGTTTGCGGATTACATAATCTTATATTTGGAGAAACCTAAAGACTCCACCAATAAAACTATTTGAACTAATAAAGAAATTCAGTAAAGTTGTGGGATAAAACAATATCAACATGTAAAAATCAGTAGCATTTCTATATGCCAACAGCAAACAATCTAAAAAAGAAGTCAAGAAAGCAATCCCATTTACAACAACTATGAATAAAATTAAATATCTAGGAAGAGAATCAAATAAGTGAAAGATCTCTACAATGAAAATTATAAAACATTGATGTAAGAAATTTAAGAGGACACAACAAAGGAAAAGATACTCCATTTTCCTGGGTTGGTAGGATCAATATTGTTAAAATAACCCATACTACACAAAGCAATCTGGAGATTAAATGTAATCACTACCAAAATACTGATAATATTCTTCACATAAACGGAAAAAAGGATTCTAAAATTTATATGGAACCACAAAAGACCCAGAATAGCCTAAACCATCCTGAGAAAAAAGAAGAAAACTGGAGGAATCACATTACCTGACTCCAAAGTATACTACTGAGCTATAGTAATCAAAACAGCATGGCACTGGCATAAAAACAGACCAATGAAACAGAATACAGAACCCAGAAATAGGTCCATACATCTACAGTGAGCTCATTTTTAACAAAGGTGCTAAGAACATTCACTGGGGAAAGGACAGTCTCTTCAACAAATGATCCAAGGAAACCTGGATACCTATATACAGAAGAATGACTCTAGACTCCTATTTCTCACCATATACAATAATATATACAAAAATCAAATAAAAATAGATTAAATACTTAAATCTAAGATCTCAAACTATGAAATTAATAAAATAAAACATTGGGGAAACTCTCCAAGACATCTTAGCAAAGGTTTCTTGATTAATACCCCACAAGCATATGCAACCAAAGCAAAAATGGACATATGGGATCACATCAAGCTAAAAAGCTTCTTGCATAGAAAAGGAAACAATCAGCAAAGAGACAACCCACAGAATGGGAGAAAATCTTTGCAAACTATCAATCTAATATATAAGAAGTTCAAAAAACTCTATAGGAAACATCTAATCTGACTTTAAAATGGCAAGAACTGAATAGATATTTCTCAAAAGAAGACATTCAAATGGCAAATAGGTAAATGATAAGGTATTCATCATTGATCATCAGAGAGGTGCAAATCAAAACTGCAATGAGATGTCATCTCACACTAGTTAAGAGGGCTTTTATTCAAGACAGGAAATAACTAATGCTGGTGAAGATTTGGAGAAAAGGAAACCCTTATACAGTGTTGGTGGGAATGTAAATTAGTACAGCCTTCATGAAGAACAGTATGGTGGTTCCTCAATTAACTAAAAACAGAACTATCACATGATCTATTGATCCCGCTGCTAGGTATATACCCTAAAGAAAGAAAACAAGTATGTTAAAGAGGTCTCTACACTTCCATGTTTATTTTAGTACTATTCACAATAGCCAAGATTTGAAAGCAATCTGTGTCTATCAACAGATGAATGGATAAAGAAAATATGGTACATATATATAATGGAGTACCATCCACCCATAAGAAAGAATGAGATCCTTTCATTTGCAGCAACATGTATGGAACTGGAGGACATTAAGTGAAATAAGCCAGACACCTCAAGGCAAATTTTGCATGTTTTCACTCATGTGTGGGAGCTAAAAGCTATTGTTTCTATTGAACAATAGAAATACATACAAAAATATAGTTAGAATAAATACAATAGTATTTGATAACACAGCATGAAGTTTAAAGTCAATAATGTATTGTGTATTTTAAATAACTAAAGAGTATAATTGTGTAACACAAAGTAATGATAAATGTTTGAGGTGATGAATACCCCATTAACCCTGTTGTGATTATTACACATTGTATGCCTGCATCAAAATGTCTCATGTATTCCATAAATATATTCATCTACTATGTACATACAAACATTTAGAAATAAAAAGAACACATACAAGTGGCCAAGAAGCATCTGAAAAACTGCTCAACATCATGAATCAGAGCAATACAAATTTAAACCACAATGAGATACTGTCTCACACCAACCAGAATGGGTACCATTAAAAAGTCAAAACAACTGATGTTGGCAAATGTGTCAGTCTGTTTGCATTGCTATAAAGGAATATGTGAAGCTGAGTAATTTGTAGAGAAAAGAGTTTTATTTGGGCTTACAGTTCTTCAGTCTGTAAAGGAAGCATGGTGCCAACATCTGCTTCTGGTGAGGGAATCAAGAAGCTTCTAATCATGGCAGAAGGCAAAGGGGAGCTAGCAAGTCCCATGGCCAGAGAGGGAGCAAGAGGCAAAAAAGGAAGTTCAGGTTCTTTTATACAGCCAAGTTTTGAGTGAATTCATAGAGTGAGAACTCAGTCATTACCATGAGAACAGCATCAAGGCATTCATGAGTGATCCACCTCCATGACCCAAGCACCTTCCACCAGGCCACACCTCCACTCACTGGGGATTGCATTTCAGCATGATTTGAAGGAGACATACATCCAAACCATATCATCAAGGATGTGGAGAAAAGGGAATACTTACACACTGTTGATAGGAATGTAAATTAGCACAACCTCTGCGGAAAACAGTATGGAGATTTCTTAAAGAACTAAAAATAGAACTACCATTCAGTCCAGCAATCTCCACTACTGAGTATCTACCCAAAGGAAAAGAAATCATTATGTCAAAAAGATATTTACATTTATATGTGTATTGCAGCACTATTCCCAACAGCAGAGTCATGGAATCAATGCAAGTGTCCATGAAAAGATGACTGAATAAAGAAATGTCATACACACACACACACACACACACACACACACACACACACACACACACATCATGGAATATACAGCCATAAAAAAGAATGAAATTGTGTTTTTTTGAAGCAGCGCAGAGGAGCTGGAGGTCATTATTCTAAGCAAATTAATGCAGGAACAGAAAACCAAACACTGCATCTTCTCACGTGTAAGTGGCAGCTAAACAGTGGGTACACATGAACATACAGAGGGAAATAATAGACACTGGGGACTCCCAGTGTCTTAAGTCTATTAAAAAAATTAGAGAAGCCTCTAAATAGCAGAGCTTTGTTGATCCTATGCTTCCCCAACCTGTGCCTGCTTATCACCTTGAGTTCTGCCTCACATATTCATGGTTACTGAGACATTAGAATTATGGTTATTGAAGTAAGGGGCTGAGGATTGTGATTTGTGAGGCACAGAAAAAGCAAGAACTAGCTAAATGTAATGGTAAGTTACCTCTGTGAGGTTGGAAATCAGTCAGAGCTAATTTGTGATATCTGAACCTGGAAAAGTTGACGGTTAGTAATGTGGTTAAGCCATTTTATCATACAGTCACAAAAACCATTGTTACTTGTCCATTATAGCCAATGTATGCATCAACAGGAATCAAGGCAAAAATCAGAATTGCAGCTATTAACTCATTAAACATATTCTTACTTTTCTCCCTATTTTGACATGTGTGTCTCCCCCAATCTGAGAGTGGTTTTCAGTTATTCATTCAACATTAATTAATTACTTTGTAAGTATTAAATGTTGGAGGTAAAAAGATGAAAAGATTCTGTTGTTGTTGACTTGGAACCCACAGTCTAGTGAGAAAGATAGTTCTAGTACAATCTCATAACATGCTTATGAGAGCTGGTGTGAAAAATAAGTACTTTATCACCATTTCAGCAGAAAATAGCAGAGTGAAAGTGTGTCATAATAATAGAAACTGACAAATGGATCTTTGCATATGTCAGTCAATTTATAATTTAAGATGGTAGTGATAGTTTTGAAACATCAATGCAATGATTTTCAAATTCTAAAGTGCATTTAAATCCCCTGGGATCTTGTAAAAATACAGATTCCGATTCAGTAGCTCTGGAGTAGGACCTAACATTGTGCATTTTCAGCAAGGTCCTAGGTATTGTTAATGCTGCTTATCTGCATACCACACCTTGAAAAGCCATTGGTTCATGAGCCCTATCTTTATATATTCCAATTCAATAGTCCCAGAGTGGGCCGAAGTATCTTCATTTTAACCTGCAACGCAAGTTATTCCAGTGCAGATGGTGCTCAGATAACACTTTCATAAAGCATTGATTTATGAGCTCATAAGATTTCTCAATTAGCAGTCTCTCCTTCTAAGATTAACACATGTTTTTTAATTCCTGCCACCTGGACATTTTTTAACACACCTTGTTAATTTACAGAGATGCAAAATACGCTGAAAAATAACACACTATGCTCAAAATTAAAGTGGAATTTAGAAGACCTGGTCAGCTTTACCTCTTCCAAAATAAATATTTAGTCAGGATTCATTATTAGTGAATGCCTCGAGTGTTGTATTAGGTGCTAGGGTTACAAAGATTGAGAAGAAAAGATCCATGCTCTTTTACATAAGCTTGTTTCAAATGAACAAATATGTAGTGAATGCCATGCTAGACATCATGCTAGGCACAGAGGCATTGCACAATCTTGCAGGAACTAGTCTTATTTGTTTAGAAAATATTGCTTAAATAACTGAAATTTTTTCTTGGGTTTCCTATGATTAGTTCCAAAATTATTCTGAAAACTTTAAATATGTGTGCCATATATAACTTCTTATATGCCCATTTGCACTGTCATCACCTAGTACACACAAAAAAGAAGCATGTATTCAACAAATCTTGGTTGCACTTAATATAACTAAATTTCTAAATTCCAAAAATTATTACTGAGTTGCTTATCAAAGATAATATAGCAATTCAAGTTTGATACTGTATTACAAGACTTGTCTGTAATTACAAGACTTGTCTGCAAGCAGCCAACAAACACATGAAAAATGCTCAGCATCACTAATCATCAGAGAAATGCAAATCAAAACCACATGAGATACCATCTCATACCAGTCAAAATGGATAATTAAAAAATTCAAAAATAATAGATGCTGGCAAAGTTACAGAGAAAAAGGAGTGCTTATACGCTGTTGGTGGTAATGTAAATTAGTTCAGTCACTGTGGAGAGCAAGTTGGAGGTTTCTCAAAGAACTAAGAATTGAACTAACATTTCACCCAGTGATCTAATTACAGGGTATATACGCAAAGGAAAATAAATCATTCTACAAAAGAGACACATGCACTTGTATGTTCATCACAGTGCTACTCACGCTAGCAAAAATGTGGAATCAACCCAGGTGCCCATCAACAGTGGATTAGATAAAGAGAATGTAATATATATACACCATGGAATACTACACAGCCATAAAAAAGAATACATTATGTCCTTTCCAGCAACATAGATATAGCTGGAGCCCATTATCCTAAGTCAATTAATATAGAAACAGAAAACCAAATGTTGTATGTTCTCATTTATAAGTGGGAGCTAAACACTGAGCACACATGGACATAAAGATGGGAATGATAGACACTGTAACTACCAGAGGGAACAGAGAGTGATGAGAGCGATGAGGGCAAGAGCTGAAAAACTATCTATTGGGTGTTATGCTCACTACCCAGATGACAGGACCATTCCCACCCTAAACCTCAGCATCACACAATATTCCCATGTAACAAATCTGAACATGTATTTCCTGAATATAAACTAAAAGTTGAAATTATTTTTTTAAAAAAGAAATGTCTTTCTGTGGCCTGTTTTACTCCTGATATTCAAATTTCTACAATAGTCTGCATTTTTTTCTCTTCCATATTAATAGAAGAATAATTAAGAGAAGAATGCAAAACACACAAAGCCATGCTTTTCTTCCCCTCCCTGATTTTATTTGTACATTATCTCTATTAAATTAGAGCAAAAGAGATTCTACAGTTAAAATTGCTTTATATTTTGTGACGGTGCTATACCCAAACAGTAAGTTTTTTGTCAGATGATGGTGTCAAATATTGGAAATAGAGCAAAAAATCCCAATAAAAATCATTTTGGTCGCAAATAAAGAACATGGTTTCTTCTGGGCAAAGTCTATGATGTGTGACATTACTAGCTCAAGAAAGGCAGAATATTCTGTTTTCATTTATGTTCCAAACGTGATCAGTTAACCTTAAAAATACCAAATAAATGCCACTGAAAATAGCTCAACCTAAAATTCCTAGAGGAAAATAATTTCAGGTCTATTTCTGTAGTTATTACCAAAATAAGAAATGTGGTTGGTTATGGTTAAAAAAGTCACTGCAGAGAGGCTGAACTGATGATAATGGAAAAGCGACATGCAGGAAGAAAGCCGCAGCCATGCTCAGAAGTGTAACTTGTAAATGCTGCCCAGGGCAGCAAACTAACTTTTATTTTTACCCTGACTTCTGCCTTACAGGTCTATAAATTATTCCAGCCCCAGGATCTCTGATCTTAAAATGATTTCCTAGTTATGAGTAGAAAATACAGTTTTCTCTTCAAACAAGGTTAGATATAGCACAATTTCTCATTTTTGTTCAAACTGATATATTAGCAGATTCAGCCTTGACCTAGGAAATAACAAGAGGGCTGGAGGGGCGTAATGCTTCCGTGTTCTTAACCTACTTCAGCCGATAATTATTTCCATTTCAGGGCCAATCACTTAGGTAATGAAGGACCTGTTTACTTACTCCCATCCCATCAAAAAAATTAAAGTTTTATTTACATTCAGTTTTTAAAGATCACATTAGAAGGGGATCACTTTTATCATAAGTAAACAAAAGAGAGACTATCTCAATACATGTATACAACTCTACAAAATAATGGAAAGTAACGTTTTAAATGATGGTGATTAGGGCCAGCCGCAGTGGCTCACACCTGGAATCCCAGCACTTTGGGAGGCCAAAGCAGGTAGATCACTTGAGGTCAGGAATTCAAGACGAGCCTGGCCAACATGGCGAAACCCCATCTCTATTATCAAAAACTACAAAAATTAGCTGGGCATCGTGGTGCATCCCGGTAATCTCAGTTACCTGGGAGGCTGAGGCAGGAAAATTGCATGAACCCGGGAGGTGGAGGTTGGAGTGAGCCAAGATCTTGCCACGGCACTCCAGCCTGGGTGACAGAGCAAGACTCCGTCGCAAAACAATAAATAAATAAATAAAAAGCAAACAAACAAACAAAGATGGTGATTAGTTTTCAAATAAGTATGCCAATCTGTCCATTTGAATTTTCAAAATTATCTTCTGTATTCTACTCAGAATAATTATGTGTCCTTCTGTGCAACTCCTCACCTTCATTTGTAGTAACAGTTAATTGTAGCTCAGATATTTTTACCATTATGTTCATTGCATATTAGGATGAGGAAGGGCTAATCAAATCCCCAAGATTTATTTAACCTTGTGCATTTTGTTTTTAACATAAAAATTATTCTAGAGAATGTTACTTGATTATTTCCCACATTTTAAGGGGGATAAACAAAACAACCTTGTATTTTAACATTGAAATATGCTTGAAAGTAAAATTTGAAATACGCTAATGTAATTATACTGACATCTTCTGTAAGTGATAACACATAATTGAATGGCTCCTGTACCAGAAGAATCACAACTATGGAAAAAGACAAAGAGCCTAATTTATTCTGACTAATCAGGATTGATGTTAATTAAAGAAGAGTGCAAGATAATGACTTCTCATTACTACCTGATAGATGGAAATAGATTGTTCTTCTAGGTGAAATAGCAATTAAATAACTTTTTAAAAAGGATTTATTTTCTGAAGACTTTCTTCTATAAATGGTGAAGTATTCACATAAAGGCCTTTTTGAGAAATCAACTAGAAAAAATAGATTTCATCAAAGGCTGTTTATTCTTTAGTATTTTGTCACATTTCTTGGATATGCACAAGAAAAAAGACAGTATCTGAACAGGTGGCAATCAGAACAAAATTGACCTGCATTATTCTGTGGAATGTTTAGAATTAAGAACATAGTGTAGTGGAGTGATTAAAGCACAAGTTCAAATCCTAATTCCTTCATCAATCAGCTCTGTGACCTGCAACAAAATGTTTTAACCTCCCTAAGGTTTAATTTTATCACTTGTAAAATTTTTAAAATAATAGAACCTGCTTCATAGAGCTGTTTGAGTATTAAATAAAATTATCTGTGTAACATTCATAGCACAGAGTGTGGCATTTAGAAAGAGCTAAATAAATATTAGCTAACGTATTCGTTTTCTCTTGGCATGTAACAAATCACCACAGATTTAGTGGCTGAAAAAAACACAGTGCTATTACACCAGAGGTTCCATGTGTCAGTACTCCGGGCTTGGGTTTGCTGGGTCCTTTGCTCAGGGTCTTCCCAGAGGAAATTAAGGTATTAGCTGGGGCTGCAATCTCATCTGGGGCTCACGGTTTCTTCCCGGTTTACCCATTGTTGCCAGACTTCTGTTCCTTGCACTTGGGAGACTGAAGTCCCTAGCAACTGCAGGTGTTCCTCCATTCTCTGCCAAATGTCTCTTCCGTGGCATGGAGGCTTGTTCTTCGAAGCCGGCAAGAGTGCATCTAGTGCTGCTTTCTTCTACCTACCTTCCTCCATCTCTGACTTCTAAATTTTTCTTTTATCTTTTATATTTTTTTTTTGGTGGGGAGGGGATGGAGTCTTGCTTTGTCACCCAGACTGGAGTGCAGTGGTGTGATCTCAGCTCATTGCAACCTCTGCCTCCAGGGTTCAAGTGATTCTCCTGCTTTAGCATCCCAAGTAGCTGGGATTACATGCCTACCACCATGCCCAGCCAATTTTTGTATTTTTAGTTTAGACAGGGTTTTGCCATCTTGGCCAGGCTGGTCATGAACTCCTGACTTCAGGTGATCTGCCACCTCGGCCTCCCAAAATACTAAGATTACAGGTGTGAGCCACCGTGCCCGGCCCTAAATTATTTTTTATTATTATTATTTTTGAGACGGAGTCTCACTCTGTCGCCCAGGCCGGAGTGCAGTGGCACAATCTCTGCTCACTGCAACCTCTGCCTCTTGGGTTCAAGTGATTCTCCTGCCTCAGCCTCCCAAGTGGATGGGATTACAGGTGCGTGCCACCATTCCCGGCTAATTTTTTTTGTATTTTTTGTATTTTTAGTAGAGACGAGGCTTCACCGTGTTAGCCAGGAGGGTCTCAATCTCCTGACCTCATGATCAGCTTCCCAAAGTGCTGGGATTACAGGCGTGAGCCACCGCCCCGGCCAAATTGTTTTTTGAAAGAGCTCGCCTCATTGTGTCAGGCCCTCACAGGATCTTTTGATCAATTAAAACTAGCTGGTTAGGGACCTTACTTATATCTGCTAAATGCCTTCACCTTTGCCATTCAAGGTAACTTAATCATGGGGGTGATATTCCATTATAGTCAGAGTTCTCCCCTGCACTCAATGGATGGGGATTCCTATCAGGGAGTATGAATTGTGAGGCTCATCTTAGAATTCTGCCTACCAAAGCTATAATTTTATTATAATTTTATAATTATTACTAAATATTAACTGGAGTATTTATTTAAAAACGAGTCTGAGCCAGGTGAGGTGGCCCCTGTTTGTAATCCCACCACTGTGGGAAGCAGAGGCAGGTGGGTCACTGGAACCCAGGAGTTCAAGAATAGCCTGGGCAACATGATAAAACCCCATCTCTTCAAAAAATACAAAAGTTAGGTGAGCGTGGTGAGGTGCACCTGTACTCCCAACTCCGTAGGAGGCTGAGGTGGAAGGGTCATTCAAGCCTGGGAGGTTGAGGCTGCAGTGAGCTGAGATGACACCACTGTACTCCAGCCTGGGTGACAGAGTGAGGACCCTGTCTCAAAATAAAATGACATAAAGTAAGTGTCTGAGATTATGGTTAGATGTACCTTAACATTTCTTCAAGCACCTGCATTTTAAACTCTCGTTGAATAACCATTGAGAAAACAATATTTTAATTTCTTGAGGATTTAGCACATCATCTCAACACTTTATTCAAGGTTGCTTTTCCCAGGTGTTTACATCATGGTGAAAAATAATAGCAGCAGTGAAAATACAAATAACCACAAAATTATAAAATATCCAAATACAGGCCTAAAAGGCATTGCTTGTGATACGGTTATAAGCTAAGCTGCAGAAGCATCTCTGAAAACTATTAACTGAAAAGTTACGAAGAAATTTAAGAAAAATAATGATTACCAGCACTCCTAGATGATGAATAACACACGTAGATTGCCAAAGGAGATTATTACCTACAAAATGATAAGATTTTTCATATGTATATACATACACAAACTGCTCTGCAAAAAACACTATTTGCAAAACAAAAGAAAAAAATGCAAAAGAATGTTTGTAATGGGTAGCTTTGATTTTGAAAGAAGCAAAAAGCCTTTACATGATTAACAAGATTATCTTAATCAAAATTAAAATAAGAAATGACATAATGGTTAACTTATGGCTGGATGAAGGTAGAGTAAGGGAACAAACTATAGTAATATTTTGAGAGAATGTAATTGTAACGGAAATGGCTGTGCTTTAGTCAGGAGCAGACCGAAGTGGCCTTCTGGGGTAGCATGACTCAGCGGGTTTCGAGCACGGGCACACCACCCCCACACATTATGTAATCACTCCATGTGAAGCACGTTAGGAAACCACTCACACGAGCTCATACTTGGCTCAGAGCGACTATTGTCTGTAAAGGGTATAATTACCTGCTGCCACTGTACCTATGGTTCGCACCCAGGCTTGCACCCACAGAGAGAATAAACCATGTCAAAACTGCCTACGATTCCTCTAGTGTTTTTCCAGCTACTCGCCACTCACCCACTCACTCCCCTCGGACCTTAGCTTGGGCTGGAAACTGACACTTCGCGTGATGATAATTTTCAAAAATAATTATCAAAACTATTGAATAACGGAGTCTTTCAATTTCTGATAAGTCCATAATATGTATGGCAATTAGTTCATTGTAGGCAAAAAACTTTAGGGCAAGAAAAAGAACAATTATTTCAGAAACTCCTGCAGGAATAGGTATATAGTAGAATTGATTGGATGAGATCTGTTCAACTGAATGAAGAGAAAGAATCAAATTATAGGGGTTAAACGAGTTAAAGATAAGAAATTTAGGGAAGTATATGCAGGTCAAAAAGTCCTTGAGGAAAAATAGAACAATTAAGGAGAAAGAGGCAGGAAAGCTACAAAATAATTTATATTTTTGCTTCTACCAAATGAAATGGAATCTGACCAAGTAGAACTCAAGTTTTAAGAGTGACCTGCACATTCACCTCTCCTAGTAAACTTGGTAGTAGCTTCTTCATTTCATAGCAGTGATTTCTAATGAGGGAAAAATCTCAGGCAAATTGACTAACCCTTAATGATAGAACCTGGTCAAACCAGGCTCTCGTTGGAGGAAAAACTCAGAAGTCTTCAGGGGCTTTCTGAATCAGATTAAAAGTGAGACCATTTAAATATGAGATCAAAAATAAGATTGATGGTATAATATAAAAGAGCTTAATTAAGTGTCCATGCCTATGAGATTCCAGATACTGAGAGTACTTATAATTGATGCCATTGATTTAGTCATTATTAGTACTATGGAATTAAATACTCTAATTGCATATTATTTCACTGGTTCCTCTCTTGGACTTTGCTTCCTTAAGGAAACTTGTCCAGTGAAAAAAAATGAGAGATCATTCTGTCGGTCACTATTGTAAACAGGTTTGGATTGTCATAATTGCTGTTCCCAATATCTGCCAGGAAGAGCTGAGGGTAGTATAAGAAACACTAGGAAATCATAAGGAAAAAAAAAAAAAAAAAGACCCTTCTCAAAATCTGGTATCCTCCTTATTTTGTAAGACTTTTTTGTTGTTGTTGTTTTGTTTTTTTTTGTTGTTTTTTTTTTTTTTTGAGAGACAGTTTCGCTCTTGTAGCCCAGGTTGGAGTGCAGTGGCGCAACCTCGGCTCACTGCAACCTCAGTCTCCCAGGTTCAAGTGATTCTCCTGCCTCAGCTTCCCAAGTAGCTGGGATTACAGACATGCACCACCATGCCTGGCTAATTTTTGTATTTTTAGTAAAGATGGGATTTCACCATGTTGGCCAGGCTGGTCTGGAACTCCTGACCTCGGGTGATCCACCCACCTCAACCTCCCAAAGTGCTGGGATTACAGACATGAGCCACCCTGTCTGGCCCTATTTTGTAAAACTTCATACTGATGAAATTACTGATGCATCTTTATCACTGTGGTTGGCAGAATAATATCCTTCCTCCAAAGATGTCCACACACTAATCACTTAAACCTCTATGTTATCTTATATGCCAAATGGGATTTTGCAGATGTAATTAAGGTCAAGGACTTTCAGATGGAGATGTTATCCTGTGATAATATATCCACAGAGATTATATTATGGATGTCAATCAACTATCACATGAGTCTTTAAAACTAGTCTTTCCCTGGCTGTGTTAAGAGAAAGAGATGTGATGATGAAAGCAGACTCGGAGGGATATGACGTTGCTGGCTTTGAATTTGGAGGAAGGGGCCATCAGCCAAGGAGTGTGTGCAGCCTCTAGGAGCTGGAAGAAACAACCAAACAGGCTCTTCTAGATGCTCCAGAGAAAAACTCAGCCCTGCTGACACTTCTATTTTATCCCAAATAGCACCTGTATCAGACTTCTAACCTACAAAACTATAGGATAATAAATGTAGGTTGTTTTCGGCATTAATCTTGTGGCAATTAGTTACAGCAGCAATAGAATACTACTATAATTTCTAATGGAAATTTAGCAAAAACCATTCTACGTGAGTAAAAAGTAGTACCTTCAGAACTACTCCTTCAGAGGAGTAAACAAAAATGTAGGAAATAAGGAAGAGTGAAAGACAGCCAATTATTGCTCCCATCTGTTCTTTCAACCACTTCCCACTACAACACCTCTATTAAGTTAATTGCCCTCTCAGGACACTTAGGAAATATAGAGCTGTAAGGTGTGACAGTGAGGAAATCCTAAGCTGAATAATTCAATAAATCTGAGTTTGAATTCTTCCTTTGTCACATAGAAGACTTGTGGTATTGAGCAGAGTATTTTAAAAGCCTGATCCTGAGTTTCTTTATCTCCATGATGAAGATAATTATCCCCATAAGGGTTGTCAAAATAATCAAATGAGCTAATATTTAAATAATGGCTAGTGCATAGTATATCCTAGCTGAATGAATTTTAGCTAGTTATTATCATCAATTTTTCTAGTGAGTTACATAAACCATAAAGAAATTATATGAGTAGTGTAAAGTTCACATTAAGAAAACCACAGCAGAAAGACTAAATTTCCAGGACTCTAGCCTCTAATTATTTTTTTCACTATTGCCTGCAGCCTCTATCAGTCAAAATATGTGTTACTATATATTTATATATATATTATATATTTTATATATATGAACTATACATAATCTATTATATATTTTTATATAATATAATATGTAATAAATATAATATATTATATTATATATAGTTCTGGCTGGGCACGGTGGCTCATGCCTGTAATCTCAGCACTTTGTGAGGCCGAGGTGGCAGATCACCCGAAGTCAGGAGTTTGAGATCAGCCTGGCCAACATGGTGAAACCCCGTCTCTACTAAAAATACAAAAACTAGCCAGGCGTGGTTTCACACACCTGTGATCTCAGCTACTCGGGAGGCTGAGGCAGGAGAATTGCTTGAACCTGGGAGTCAGAGGTTGCAGTGAGCTGAGATCACGCCATTGCACTCCAGCCTGGGCAACAGAGCAAGACTGTTTCAAACAAACAAACAAAAAACAACAAGAGTTCTTTAAATTGCCATCTTAAGTGTAAAAATTCACAAAATATTTAAGTACATTTATAGGAACAAAATGAACTTGTCTTTATCTATGGGCATACCTTAAAATTATCTTTTACTAACTCTTTCACTAACTCAAAGAGTAAAACAGTATAAGTCAATTTTTGAATTAATCTCTTTAGATCCTTGTTCTTTTTAATGGAATATCATCAATAAATATAGACTTAGAAATGAGTCAGTTATAAAATAAATAATTGATCTTCATATTATCACTGATCTTTGAAAATAACATTTATTTATTAATATATAAGCCACAAATATTAATTTACTGACGCATATATTAATGCAATCTCAGCATGTTGGATAATCTGTTTCCAGATAGGAACATGTGGCAAGTATGCATTACATTTTCTACAAGACAGGCTAGATTCTAAAATCAACACGTAAAGCAAAATAGAGGGAGTTGTTTAATAACATCAAAAGTGCAAGACCTGTCCTGGGAGTCTCCCTAATAAATCATCTCATCCCATATTCTTTATTAAAACTTTAAATGAATTAAGTGTTTGGCTCACTGATATGTGGGATGCACCAAAAGTAACTGAATGTGGTAATCGAAAATATGTTAAACCTGTCACTGTGCATCATTATCAGCTTTAAATCCAACACAGAACAATTAGCTTACAATAGTTATAGTTGAATCAAGTCCACTTTATGGTTGAGTGAGTAATGCACATTCATCAGTAAATTAAATTAGACTCCAAGTAGATGAACAGGATAAAGGTTGCATGTGTGAATGGTGTAAATAAAGTAAAACATAGGATTTATGGAGTGCTAAACCTATTTCCGGAAGCAATGTGGGCTAAATAGCCTTCATTACAGCCTCTTAACCAGCAGACAGGTCATAGATCAAGCAAGAGTCTGAAAATAAAAATCTACTTAACTCTAGCCCCTGGCTTATGATTGATTCGTTAAAAGTAAATAATCAGATGTGTAACTATTAATAGATAGCAGATACCATCATCTTCCCGTTGCCACACAACACTACTAAAATTTATAAAAGCTGAAAACTAACAAACTCTATTGTCCTTCATATTTTACAGGAGAAGGCTTTGGGGTAAGAAGGCCCCATTATGCTCTCTCAACTGATTAGTATTTTTAATTAAAAGTTACGGTTATGCTCATTAACAAAAATTTTACTGCAGAGTTTCTGTAATGATGGAAAATATTTGAAATATTTGGTAAGGATACATTTATTTGGCAAGAAAATTAAAGTTACATTGGTCTACAATGGTGTATTTTTATACACACTCATAAAAGGTTTTAGGTGCAGACATGTTCTGTTGAATGACTTGGAATTGCCACAAATATGATGTTGAAAAACATAACAAACAGATATTTGTGTTACTGATGTGTTTGAGAAGCTGAGAAACAACAAACATTGGATAATTGTGTAAATGCCAGATATAACACAGTTACAAAATCCTACAAGTCTGAAAATTTGTATCCTTTGATCCAAGGGTCATCTAAATCTTAGGTTACAGACATAAAATGTACACATTTATGCTGTTTAAGGCTAAAAATTTGATTAATTTAAAACTAGCAGTAAAACTTAAAAGTGGACTGTAATGTTTATAATTCCTACCAAGTTATCTCCCCCCCAGTATTATGGTATCTGAGAAATCAAATTAGTAATTTTAATTTTTTCTGGTCAATATGTTTATAGTCTCAGTGAATGTTTTATTGCATTCAAGCTAAGTGAAAAATGTATGAGTGCCTTTGAGTTTCTAAAGACAGACTGCTATCTCTCTTAGATAATATATTTAGGAAAATATTAACTATTGAGAAGTTTTTATTTCTCCCAGTTGCTCCCACCACCATTTTCTAGATTTCTTGCATTAATTTTCAACATATTTTCATCACATGACACATGTTAAAGCATTTTCAAGGATTACATTCTCCACTGATCATTTCCTGTTGCCTTATAGCCAGCCTCCTAAATCTCAACAATAACGTCTACAACTCTCATTACAGAACTGATTACTTCTCGAAAACCTTCCTGAAGATAGCTAATCTCAGCCTTCTAAGTTCTTGTTGCTTGCAATAATAACATGGCAGCTCTTGGTAAGTGTCCTGGCATATTTTTGACTTGTACTTTAGGCATGTTTTTAGGGTTTTTCAGTGACAGTTGAGCTAATAACTCCATGGCCTATGGATTTCCAAAGAAATGTATAATATTTAATTGTCATTTTTACTTATTGATAAAGAGGTATCTCTTTTAGAAGAAATTTAGTTCTGAATAGTTTATATAGAAGGTAGAAAATATTTCTTCAGTTGATTCAGAACTTATCATATTTCTATATATTAATGTCTCTCTCTTTTTTTTTTATTTTAAGCATTTCCCCTAAAAATTTTAAAAGTAGACATAGTTTTAAAGGGAATTCATTACTTTGGGGCTACAAACCTGAATATACTTTTCTTTTTCCCATGACTAGTTAAGACCTGTAATCTCATCTGATCTCAAGTTGCCTTTGGTTTACTGGCATTCGGATGCTTGTTTCCATCTGGGTTATAACCCTTCATTGGCATCCTTATGATAGACATGTTGAGAATGTAGGAGAACCTTAAATCCATCCAGTGGGCCTAAGTTGCTGTTGATACTTTTTCTCCTCTATAAAATTAAATCAATACCTTATGTGAAAAAATATTTGGAACATTCTACAATATAGATTTTTTAAAATTGAAGATTTTGTAGTTGACTGAAACTATATAATCCTTATTCTAGTGAGCCAAATGCTAAATTCTAAGCCTTACCTAAATGGTACAAAAGGTTTTAAACACCAAAATAATATACATTATTTTCATTTAAGTACCCCCTGTGTGTATGGCACTGTACAATGTTCTTTGGGTGGAGAATGCAAAATAAATAGAAGATGGATCCTACTATTGAGAAATCAGTATGCACATGTATTAAATGAAAAGCCAATCAGTAAAAACCACCTATACATTAGTTCCGTGTGGTATGGATTCAAGTCAGGGGAAGTCCTTAAGGGTTATAGGATACAAATATATAACGTCGAAAAGGCACAACCACCTTCATCACATCAAAGACCTTCTAGGCCAGCACATAGACGATGATAAGCTGCAAGAAAAGACAAGCACTATAATAGTAAATTCAAGCCAGACAGTTTCCCTCAGTATTTAGCACTGGAAAACTATCTGCATTATGAGTGAGGCTGCAGGAGCTCAAAACAGACGCTCAACATTCATACAAAATTGAAACTTCAATATCATAGCAAACCAGGGAATAGTCTAAATAGTTTTAAGTGATTAAAAAACAAACTAAGTTGATTTTGATCATCTGCAGTTTTACTTCCAAGTAGTCTTTCATAAATTAAAAAAAAAAAACCACAGTAAACTTTTTAAAAAGTTTAGTAAACCTCTGTATCCCAACCAGTAAAGACTCCAAAATTAATACTTTTCCTTTTTTGTCTTATTATAGATCTATTCACCTATATCCCTCTATACAGACATCAGTTTATCTGTATTTTTAATGAATTTCCAAATAAGTTTCAGACATCAGTATACTTCCTATGTAAACACTTTCATATAATTAGTTTACATTTTTTAGGTTAAATGTACCTGCTATAAAATGCACCAATGTTTACTGTGCCATTTAATTAATTTTGACAGATGCATAACCTATATAACCTAAACCCCCATTTTTAAAATATTCATTCTTAGTACTTGATGTAACATATCAAGAGGTTGAATACTACCTCACCCAAGAAAGTTTCCTCATGCTCCATCCCAGTTAGTTCCTACTCCTAGACCTCCAAGAGACAACCACTCTAAAATTTGTTTCCACCAAAGACTAGTTTACCTGCTCTAAAACACCAAAATATGTAATTACATAGTATAAACATTTTACTTAAAGCTTCTTTTACACAGTACTTTTTAAGATTCATCCATGTTGTTGCACAAGGTTTTTTTTTTTTTTTTTCATTTTTATCACTAAATACTACTGCATCATATGAATACACCATAGTCTGTTTATTCGTTAATGTATTAATAAACATTTTCAGCTTTGGACTTTTATGAATACAGTTCCAAATAACATTCCTCTATAAGCCTTTCTGTGCATATATCTTTTGATTTCTCTTGGAATGAAACCAATGAATCATAGAATAAGTGTATATTTAGTTTTATAAGAAAATATTGTATACTCCCAACAACAAAGAACCAGATTTCCAGGTGCCCTGCACCCTTACTAACATTATCTAGTTCTCCCTCTCTCTCTGTCTCTCTCTCTCTCTGTATATACATATATATGGACATACATATATGTACAAGTATGTATATATGTATGTACATATATATGGAGAGATTTTATATACACATATACATAAAACTTTAGACATTCAAGTGCACATATATGTAGTTGTATCTCTTTCTGATTTTAATTTGCACCATCTAATGACTGTATTAGTATAGATTCAAACAGGAGATAGAAACCACACATTGGGTTAGACTATAGAAGTTTAATATAAAGAATTATAAAACTATGATAAAAGAATATCTAACATTTGAGAAAACTCTCTATGGTACCCCAAGACGGAAAGTAAGTACCACAGGAAAGACAAATTTGGTAGGGGGCTTCCTTCCCAAGGCTGGTGGGATGGCTCATACTGAGTGTCACCTTGACTGGATTGAAGGATGCAAAGTATTGATCCTGGGTGTGTCTGTGAGGGTGTTGCCAAAGGAGATTAAGAGTTGAGTCAGTGGACTGGGAAAGGCAGACCCACCCTTTATTCTGGGTGGGCACCATCTAATCAGCTGCCAGCATGCCCAGAATAAAAGCAGGCAGAAGAACATGAAGAGATTAGAATGGCTTAGCCTCCCAGCCTAACATATTTATCCCGTGCTGGATGCTTCCTGCCCTCAAACACTGGACTCCAAGTTCTTCAGCTTTGGGACTCGGACTGGCTTCCTTGCCCCTCAGCCTGCAGATGGCCTACTGTGGGACCTTGTGATCATGTGAGTTAATACTCCTTAATCAATTCCCCTTTTCATATTCATTTATTCTATTAGTTCTGTCCCTCTAGAGAACCCTGACTAATACACCTCTAGAGAACCCTGACTAATACAGCTGGGGTTCAGATCTTGCTAGAGGAGTTATCATTTAACCTGCTAAAGCGTGGAAAATGGTTTTTTGTGTACTAAAGCTGATCTGCACAACTAGGTCAGTACAATGTAGCCTTCCAGAGTGCAAGTGGGGAACAGGCCATCAGTAACCAGGGCAAGCAGAGGAGGTGGGGATCTTCCAGGTCCCAGGCCAGACATGTTAGTCTGGCAGAAGGATCAGCATCCAGAAGGGATCCTCTGGGCCTCAGGGATCACTCTGGTACCTGCAGTGAAGGAATCAGGGCAGTTGTGCCAGCAGGAGGTCTTTAGAGCACTGGTTTCTCTAGTAAGGGTCATGGAAAGGTTATCATCAGTCCAGACTGAGACTTCAAGGTGTCTGTGGATCCATGCACTCTGGGTCTGTAGTTGTGGCAGAGCTCTACTGGATGTCATCCCAGCCACACCACCCTACCCACATTTTAGCCACCAGCACCTGCAGAAGACCCTCTTGTTCCTACAGTGCTCTCATAGTACTCTTTAATGAGAAAGCTTAACAATGTGCTCACTTTAAAGAAAAAATGTTTAGAGGAAGCCCATAATCATGATTATGTTGGAGAGTAAATTTGGAGATGAATAGCAATACAAATACAAACAAACAAAAGTAGATTTAAAAGTTGAGATAATTTACCCAAGATCATACAAAGGGTAAAGTAATTTAACATTTTAACTCTTGGAGTCTAACCCTTTAGAACTATGTCCTTGTCTCTCAAAACAGTGTGAGTGTTTTATATTTTAAGCACATACCCAAAATATCAACAATACTTTTAATCTCTATATTTTCAGTTCTTCCATTAGAGATGGAATCATGGATGATTTTTATTTTGTGTTTTCTTTATTTTCTAAGTTTTTGAAAATAACATGTATAATCATTATGATACAGTGAGTAGTTTTTCTTTGTAGTCATGATTTAAGATAAAAATCACAGTTTCTGTTCATCTTGATTCATATATAATTGTCTTAAATGTAGAAGTCATAGAAATTTGCCCAAGAATATGACCTTACTCTCTTTACAGCCCAATTGTCGTCAAAACTTCAACTTGTTGAAATTCATATCCTTAAAGATTTATATTTAATTTACTTTTCTAGGTAGGCTAAATTTCAGATTACACAGGACTCTTAGAGAACCACGTGCTAGGAATTAGATGTCCTTTATATGATTGTTTTTACAAAAATGAAATTTGGAATTTTTCCATCAACTTTATATTGAGACATAAGGAAGTAATCTTACAAAATATGTGTCTGCATTTAGTTTAGATTGTAGTTTATAGCTTGCCTACTATACTACACCTTGTACATATGGGCATATGTGTGCGTATGTGTACTATTCAACTTCAACTGTATGAAGAAGTTATGTATTAGTATGGTTTAATACTAACAACATTTGTTAGTTTAAATTTCTTCCAGATTTAAATATTCTGGGTTACTATAAAGCAAATTATCCTATTTGTTTGCTTTTCTCTTGTTCTAAATACTGGAGACCTTAAAACTGATCATTTTTCTCTTTCTGGGTTTCTTACTTGAAAACTCAAGGCCAAATTGGGATGCCCGTTTAGTAATACTGTAGTCTTTGTGGCATGGTTTCCATCAACTACCAGATCCATTGTATTGTTTAATTCTTATTTTCATTTCGTTACCAATTTATTTCTTTAGTTGTATTTCCCGATAGTGTTATATTCCTATAACATATATAAAATCCTTTAGAAGGAAATCAAGGGGTGTGTGTGTGCGTGTGTGTGTGTGTGTGTGTGTGTGTGTGTGTGTGCAGTATTAAACTTTACCTGATGGTATTTACCCACATTTTTCCTTGAAATATATTTTACAGTTATCTAAAACAGTGCTTATTTGCACAGTAAATGGTATTTCTTTTTTTACCCCATGTGAGGTTAAATTTCAAATATCAAGATTTAGTGACCTCAAAGGTCATCTGAACCATCCTTTTATCTCTAGAGCATATTATATTCAAATTATTACACATCAATGGCCAATTATTTTGCTGGTTTATATTTCGATAAAGAATGCGGCATACTTAGCTTTTCAAATGCACACTCACCCATGATTAGTAATGTCAAAGAAACATTATGCCCGATGAAGTTAAAAAGACAAGGAAGACTTTATGCAAGTTTATTGCAATAGGAGTGGAGACTACAGCAACAGGGAGACAAACCAAACTCAAACTCGATCAAAAGGCAGAAGGGATTTTAAGTACTGAGATGAGCTAGTGGAAAAGTACTGGAGAACTTTAGGGGAGTAGATTGGTCAATGTGACTAGGCCATATATATTTGCTAGTTAGCATTTATCAAAATTAGACTCCTACCCTCCCATGAGGACTGGGATAGAAGGGCACCATTACTGATGACATTTCAAAGGGATGGCTCCCAGGTCCTTGAAAAAGATATTCCTGGGTTGGACAAGTGGCCAGAGGGTGGAAGAGGATTTATATCTCAAAGGGATAAAGAATTTGCAATTATTAGTTTTCTAAAGTAAATGTTCTAAGAAAAGGGAGGTATGGGCCTATAATCAGAAAGAAATCTGTCAAAAGTTTAGGCATGCTGAGGGGAACCTAAGGCCATCTTAGATAATAGTAGTAGTAGTAGGAGGAGGAGGAGGAGGAGGAGGAGGAGGAGGAGGAGGAGGAGTTGTCCTCGTCAGTCTAGGTAAACAAAGCAATATTAGTTTCACTATGTATTTAGACCAATAGGAGGAGGTCGCTTGGTCTTTTTTAAGCTATATTTTAATATTTAAAGCACATATTTTAATGATAGTGCAGCATTTTACACATATGGTATATTCCACATTTTTCTGTATCTGTCCTGCCCTCTTCCCTAGTGAATATCTCCTATTCTAATCATTGCTGAGAATTTCCTGGGCCCATTCTTAATCATCACAGCTCACAGTCTCAGGTAACCACTGAATTTTGAAGCTTCAGTTGCTAAAGCTACCTAAATTGACAATTTCATATCCAAGACACTCATGTAAACCTCACAAGGTTGTGAGAAATGAATGTGATAATGTATGTGAAAGCACATGGCAGAGTCCCTGGAAAATAGTAGTTAAGGGATAGTTTTCATTGATTTAATGCATTTATTTCACTTCTTGCTAGCCTTGTCACTCTTCTTTCTCTTCCTTGTTCCAGGCTTCTGGTTCCCTGTCTCTCACCCTTACCTGTGGGAGTATACCACCCCTGCTAAGAGTAGCATGTACATCTCTGGGCCCACAGACCCAGCAGTATCAATGCCTTTCCTCTCTGAATCTGCTCTTAGTCCTACCTATCACGCGTGCACATTCCAGTTTTGATTTTTATGCTGCTTAGCACTGAGGGAAGCAAGGCAGACCAGCCCCATCAGCTACAAGAGTAGAATCGTCCCTGGCATCCATAAGTTGATATAGGTGTAGTCAGTTCTCTGGCACATCACACACCTGAATAAACACTCACAGAATGTTGTGAATATTATGATTCTGACAAAGTGAAGACAAAGGAAGGACCAAAAAATGACAGAAAAAGCTACAAGGTCAAAAAAAAAAAAAAAAAAAAAGACAAAGAAAGGCAAATGGAGAAATACAATGATCATTACTTTAAGCATTAAAAGTAGGAGAAAGCTTTTGTTTGTTTTTTGTTTTCTTTTCAAGAACTCAAGGATTAGAAAGTTACAGCATGAAAAAGAGCTGAGGGATAGTACTAGATGACAAGTTGCCCTGGGGAAACACTGGAGAGTAGGCATTCTGGTGTGAAGAGACTGTGAAGCTCCTAACAATAGGAGGAGCTCCGTCTAAATTGCTTTTTATTTTCTTCTTTCTTCAGGTCTCCACTTCTACATTCATGTAATGGCAAAATAACTCAATCTTTGGTTTACTGATTAAAGTGAGACCATTGAGAACATTGTTGTCTTGTCTAAATCTCTTCTACTCTCTCCTGTTCTTCTACCTATTCTCTCAACTTATGTCCCGTTTCAAAGTAATACCTTCCTTATTTATTTTGAGGATATTCCTTTAAGCCTTCTTAACCTTTCATTTCTTTTCTTTTTCATCAGTTTTCTGTCCTTATAATTAACATCCTTTCTCCTCAGAAGCAAGATCTAGTATGTGTTCAGTGGAGTAAGGAATGTTTGTCAGTCTAACACATATAACAACTCTATTGTAAATATTTGAGAAACTATATTATGATCTTGCATAATATGTACTAAGAAAAATTTAATATATGTAGAATAAAAGAGATGGAATAAAAAGAGTAAATGCTAAGTACAAGGGAACACTGTCACATTTCTCGTGCTCTCTCTGCCATGACAAAAATTCATGAATGTATTTATAATGAAGGACGGACTGAATACTGACCCAAATAAAATTTTAATTTTCTTTCATTTTAAGTCTATTGAGTGGTTATTATGCTGAGCCCTTAAAAAGGATAAAACATTGCTTTCCATTATTCACAAAAGAATTACATTTGTGTGAATGCTATTTTGCAGTTATTCTATAGATCTCTGCTGTGACACTCAAGGAGTTTCAAATAGTCAATACAAAATGGGATTTTGAATGTTGAGAAAGTCATATAACAATAAGCAGGGGTGGTTCAGAAAGAATATTCATTACTGGGAGACACTGAAAATGTGTTTATCGAAGAATTGATTACAGAGTCAAAACTGGTATTTTTCAGTGGAATTGGTGCATTTTTCCCATTAAACTATTAATGACTCGGATCCAAAGCATATTTAATTCATGGATCACTGCTGCAATATTGTGTCAACATGTACTTAGGGAGTCTTCAATGTATGGATCACTGCAGTGATAAACTGTAATGGCCCCTCGTCTATCAAGTTAACGCATATTATCATAGAACACTAACACCGGGGTTATCGATAAGATATTTCATATCTTATACCTTGTAAAAAAGTGCTGTCAGCCCACTAAGATTATCAGTAGTAAAAGTAACGAAAAAACAGAATGTTACTAAGACTTTTTAGAAAATTAGTATTTACAAAACATAAGCTTTCTCCAATTTCACTCTATGCTTAGACGATCATTTCATTTTAACACTGATTATTTACCAAATTTTATTTTATTTTATTTTATTTTATTCATTTACTTATTTATTATTTATTTATTTGAGACAGGCTCTCACTCTGTCGCCTGGGCTGGAGTGAAGGGATGCGATCTCAGCTCTTATTTATTTATTTATTTATTTACTTATTTATTTGAGACAGGATCTCCCTCTGTCACCCAGGCTGGAGTGCCGTGATGCCATCTCAGCTCCCTGCAACCTCCACATCTGGCACTCAAGTGATCCTCCCACCTCAGCTGCCTGAGTAGCTGGGACTACAGGCACGCCCCACCATGCCTGGCTAATTTTTGTATTTTTTGTAGAGATAGGGCTTTGCCATTTTGCCCAAGCTGGTCTTGAACTCTTGGACTCAGGCAATCCACCTGCCTCATCCTCCCAACGTGCTGGGATTATAGGCGTGTGCCACTGTGCACAGCCCCTAAACTCTATTTCATTGTAAGGTATATTCAGCTCTGCTGCATCTTTTGTCCATTAATGTGCATCATTTTCTTAGACTGCTTCATAGGAATAACATCACTTATATGAGGTTGAATAGGAAGTGGGAGCTCTGGTGAATTAAACAACTCTGATGAATTAAACAAGGAGACTGTAGGTGGCATACTGAGTTTGATGCCTCCCCTCCCCTAGGCAATGGCAGGATATAGTACTTTACATTTAGTCAAGAGTTTTTGCTGGCATATTGTAATTATTAACAGACATTACTGAGCATCTTCCTTTCTATAAGAAAAGTACAACAAAGACTCTATTTGATAATGCATGTGGTACATTTTAAATTCTCCATAAAATTAATTTCAGCCTGTTCTCAGTTGATAGTTATTCCAAGAATAATTTTTACATTATTAAAAATGTCAATCAATAACAGCCATAAGGAAAGATATGTACACGACAATATATACCAACCACTCTTTCCATTTGTTTTCACTTCCATCTGACTTCTACTTGAAACTTATAATATAAAATCTATATTTATTACTTGTATTTATTAATAAATAAAAATGGAACAATAAAAAAGAACAAACAACTGATTCATACAATAACACAAATGAATCTAAAATGCCTTTTTAAGTGAAAGAAGTCAGAAAAACATCTACATATTATATGAGTCTTTGTAAGTGACATTCTGGAAGAGGATGACTGACAGTTCAATGGTTGCTACAGATAGTGGATAGGAAAAGCCAGGGGACAAAGGAGCAGTATGAGAAAAATTGGGGGGTGATCGAATAATTCTGTACATTATTGCAGTGGTGGAAATATAACTCTGGATTTCCCAAAAACCATGGGACCTCCAAAAGCTTGATAAATAAAATTGGTAGATGGCATTTAACCAAGTGATCAAGAGTAACATCACCAGTAATAACACATATCTATGTAATGTATCCCTGATACAATGTGCTGAGAAGTGATAGTCATACTAAAATCCCTAACTTTAACCTAACCATAAGAATATATCAGACAAATCGAAATCAAGTAATATTCTACAAAATACTGTCCAGTACTCTTAAAAATGCCAAGGTAATGAAAGACAAGGAAAGCCAGAGGAACTGTCACAGATTAGAGGAGCCTCAGGAGATATGCAATTAAATGCAATGTTGGATCCTGGATTGGACCCTGGAATGAAATAAGGACATTAGTGGATAAATTACGAAAGCCAAGTAAGGTCTGTAATTTAGTAATTAGCATGTATCACTGTTAATTTCCTAGTTTTGATAACTTTACCATGGCTATGTAAGATATTAACATTAGGAGAAGAAAGAAAATGGTGTGAAGGATGGATTATCTTTGCAACTCCTCTGTAATTCTATAATTATTTAAACACAAATTGTTTTTTAAAATCTAATGAAAGGACATGCCATACTGCAGGGGTTATATTCTCGTGTGCATCAAGTTGCCATGAAGCTAGGAGAAACCAATAGTCACAAAACATGACATTGTTTTCACCAAAAAAACTACTATTAATAATGTGATTTGGATTAAATACTGTCTAACCCCATCTTTTTCGTTCTCTTATAAGACTTTAGAATTAGAACCTGTTTTCTCGTTTATGTTTCTAAAAGCAACTAGGAAAATCAACTGCACTAGTTATTGTTATTGTTTCAACCTCAGCATAAACAGATGATTGGCCAGTTGATATAAGCAGAAATCATAAGACACAACTTACCCTCTCTAAATTATTCCTCTCAAGGTCTAGTCCATGTTTCTATTCCCAGAGAGAATCATGGATTCACAGAATGCTTGACATATGGGAGATCTTAGAGAAATTATTCAAATCAGAAGTTGTCAACTGTTTGAGTACAAAAACTTCTCAATGTTTGACAGCAGCGCAGGAGACAAGAATGAGGCCACATGAGCATTACTCAAATCCTTAATGCCCCAGCTGCTACCAGATTTTTACTTAAGTTTCTTATGTTTGTCCATTTAGACTCTTTGGAAATTTTTGTTCAAATAAATAATACTAAGCCTGAAAGAGTTTTAAACCATTGCTCTGTGTCAAGCTTTTTGTTTAAAAAGAAGGAATATGAGGTAAAGATGTGAGGTGACTTGTCCATGGTCATACAATGTTTTAATGGTGAAGTTCAGACACTAGAACTCCCAAATTTTGGTGCACTATTTCTTTTTCTAGAGCCCATATTCTAACTTATCTTACCTCCCCAATGTGGTAACTGACTTTTAGAGAAATCTCCTTAAACTAAAGAGTGTTTAAGTAATTGAGTAAAGAAATGTTCAAACTTGATACCATTGTACAGGGTAACTGATTATTCTCACCTTATTGCAGTGGTAATCAATGCCTGAATTAATCATTGAACACGGACATAGATCTATATAGCTATACAGAGACATACTCACAAAATTGGTTAAGAGCTTTAACACTTTTATATGTGTGTCTTGCTCCTCTTCCTAGTAAATGGAAAATTGTGCCTGAGAAAATGAATTCCTGGTCTGAGTTAAAGTCCTATTAGAAAAATACATTGTTTCTCCACAATCCTAGTCCCTTAGATTATATATGAAATTTTAACTCATGAATATCTCTTATGCTCCAAAATGAAACCATCTCTTATGCTCAAGAATGAAACCAGCCAATATTTTAATGGCAACAAGTAATCAGAATTTTCGTATTTCCTGAAGGATGGGCTTAGTAGAAAAAGAGAAAAATAGCTGGTGACAGCCAGGAGCTGGCCAGCGCTATTCACTGGGCTTTGATGTACAAGGAGTTGGGCTAGTACTCGTGGCTATGCCATGTTATTCTCATGTTGAATATAAACAATTTCACACAACCCCAACGTGGGATAAGACTACTCTGTTTCACGGATGGTCTCGTTTCTTCACAAAACAAGACCACTGAATTATATTGTCTGATGACAGATAAGAACATACACATTTTCAACCATAGCAAAAATGACCAAACATCTAGTTATCCTGGCTAATGTGAATAACTGCTGCTTCTTACCAAACAGACTTGCTTCATTCTTTTTAGTTTCTAGGTAAGAATTGCTAAGATGCACACATGGAGTTACCCCTGCTTTCTAATGGCATCCAATCCAGAGTCAACCCTGCTTCCTAGAATCCTTCCCCAAAGCACCTAATAGAAACCAAAATTCTCCAAGGAGTCCTCTCTTACTCAGACACTCCACAGTTCCCTGTACTGCATGTTCTCCCTGTTGCTGTAAGTCGAATAAATCCAACTCTCTTGAGTGACAGGTGTGTTCCTGGTGACCTTTGGCTGAAGGGCACTGACAACAGTGTCAGAAGAAGTAAGTTCATATACAATTGACCTATATATTAAACCTGCACATGTACCTTTGAACTCAACATAAAAGTTAAAAAAAAAAAAAGAAGGAAGTTTATAACATTCTTGGAATGACAAATATGAAAGTGGCTAGAGGCCATTTTGAATGTCAGTCCTTCTTTTCCCAACACCCTCCCCATCTCCATATGAGAAACAAAACAAAAACAAACAAAACAAAACAAAAAAACAGGCTCAGGCTCAGGCCTGTCATTCCAGCACTTTGGGAGGCCGAGGCAGACGGATGACTTGAGGTCAGGAGTTTGAGACCAGCCTGGCCAACATGGTGAAACCCCGTCTCTACTAAAAATACAAAAATTAGCTGGGCGTGGTGGTACCTGTCTGTAATCCCAGCTACTCAGGAGGCGGAGGCAGGAGAATCACTTGAACCTGGGAGGTGGAGGTTACAGTGAGCCAAGATCACACCACTGCACTCCAGCCTGGGTGACAGAGTGAAACTAAGTCAAAAAAAAAGCTAACAAGAAGAAACTGATTATCTCAGGAGTCAAAGTCTTTAGGTTCTATCACCTCATAAGCAGTCCCTGACCTCTGCTTTCCCTGTCTTGAGCCCTCGAGAGGCTGGGTGCTAGCCTACAGTGACTATGCTACAGGAATAGGAAAGACCCGGGCCAGAGAGGTTTCTGTCTGTTTTGTGCTTGTCCTAGCCTCCCAGATTGCTATGCTACCGCTGAAGGAGAAAACCTCCTCTATGGCACACTGGCCTAGTAGACCCTTGAAATTACCCAAATCATCATTTCAAGTCCAATAATGACTCACTGTTTGATCTTGCATTTTGCAAACCAGCTGAGGGCCGACAAACAACAGAAGGTGAGCCCTCAAGGTAGATTGCTGGTTAAATAAAAATCTAAACTTGCCCAGGGTTATCACTACATACTTCAGTGATAGTCTCCTGCGTGGTCTACCAGAACAGACTAAATTGTCCTGTTTTGATAACTTAGCCTCTTCTACCAATCTCTGTTTACAGCTAGCAACGTTTATTCACTTACTGGCAAGCTATGCAGAGGAACATTGCCAAATTCAATCTGTTGAGACAGCTGTGCTATACTACTGTCCCCTCTTCACAACTCTGTTATTCCAGAATGTTTTGATCCATACTTTCTACTGAATATTCTGAAGTATATTATGGCTTATAAAGTAGAGGAGAAGACGCAGAAATCACCCACCTTCTGCGTTGATCTCACTGGGAGCTGCAGACTGGACCTGTTCCTATTCGGCCATGTTGCCCTGGAACCCACATGGGGGCCCGTCGGGGGGTTTGAGGGGTAGGGGAGGGATAGCATTAGGAGAAATAGCTCACATAGATGACAGGTTGATGGGTGCAGCAAACCACCATGGCACGTGTATATCTAGGTAACAAACTTTCACGTTCTGCACATGGATCCCAGGACTTAAAGTGTAATAGTAAAAACAAAGTAAAGGAGAAGAGGCAACCTTTTTTCTGAATCAATTTGTGAAAGTGATTTATCATCATTTATTAGGGATCAGATAGATTATTTTTAAAAGTCACCATAAAAACATTTTGTTCTCCTTTTCCATGTATATTTGCATTCAGGAGAGAGAAATTCCTTTCTCCATCTCCCTTTAACTATTTGTTTGCATCCCCCAAATTTAGGAGAGGTACGAGAAATTAAATGAGAGAAAGAGACATGAAAGGATATAAGATTTGCAAAGGTGGCAGCAAGCCATAGTAAGTTATTTAGAAATTCATTAATTCACTCTTTGAATGCTTAGATTAATTGCATCAAAATTAGTGTTTGCCTCTGGAACAACTAGGTGGTGATAAATTTATTAAATGTCTTTTATCCTGACAAATCCTAAATTGCCAAATGTTGCTTTGTTTATGTGTGTAAATATATGCAAAGTAATTCAAACTTTACTTTGAAAGCCTTCAACTTTATTTATCACTAAAATTGCCTGTCAGCCACAGAAGAGAGAAGGAGGTAATTTGTTCATGGTTGGAAGTGGAGCCCAGGGAGACGTGATTAACCTGGCTAAAGGCAGCGGGGATTTTCTACATGTAGTTCAATAGATTAATACTGATCTTTCATGATCCTTCAAATTACAGTTTGCCTTCTCCTAATTGTCTAGGTTGAAAATATTCTGTCTCTTACGCATGATAAGAGCCAATTTATTAATTCTTCCATCTTAAACACGTGGGGTCAAACAGATATCTTAGTTTGGCACATATCTTAGAGGTGGTGGCCATACGCTACCAGATCTGTTATGTCATTTAACAGAATCTCAAAACTGCTTGTCCTCAAAAACTTAGAGAGGCTGTGCTATACACAAGCTTTGTAGGCTCAATAAACAGTATGTATGCATGGGGGGGAGGAGGGAAGTTCACCTTGGTTCTCTGAAGGTTCACTGGAAAATCAAGTTGTAAAAAGCAGATTAATTGGAGAAAAGGCATACAAATTTATTTAACATGTATTCATAGGAGCTTTCAGGATGAAAACCCAAAGATACAGGGGAAATTGTCCATTTTTATGCTTAGGTTCAACAAAACATGGAAAGCTGTATAGAAATGTGATTGGACAAAAAGGTTGTGATCTAATGCTAATAGACTGGGTAGGGAAAACCAGCAATACCTGTCTGTCTAGATTCTTCTTAGCCTCTCTGAGCATCCATTGTTTCTCCTGGGTATAGGTTAGGACCCACTCTGGAATGGGGTCTTATGACCTACAGTCAAACAAGGTAGCTCAGATATTTTCTTTATGGGCAGTTTTTATACAGAAAGGTGGAGGGAAAGAGTCTTTTTTTTTTTTTTTTTTTTTTTTTTTTTGAGACGGAGTTTCACTCTTGTCGCCCAGGCTGGAGTGCAATGGCGTGATCTCAGCTTACTGCAACCTCCGCCTCCTGGGTTCAAGCGATTCTCCTGGCTCAGCCTCCCAAGTAGCTGGGATTACAGGCAACTGCTACTAAGCCCAGCTAGTTTTTGTATTTTTAGTAGAGATGGGGTTTTGTCATGTTGGCCAGGCTGATCTCGAACTGCTGACCTCAGGTGATCCACCCGCCTCAGCCTCCCAAAGTGCTGGGATTATAGGTATGAGCCACCGTGCCCAGCCAGGAAAGAGTAATATTTTTAAGTTTTATTGCTGGTTTGGGGAAAAAGGGATTCTAGTTTCTATGACATGCCTTGAGGAAAAGGGATTCTAGTTTCCATGGATAACCTTAGCAGAGAATGGGACCGAAACAGGAGGGCTGGAGAAGGTCAGAGAAATGTTTTTCTTCTGAGGCTGCTGCTGAGGGCTTCTTTTTGGGATATTGTGTTCTTCGACCCAATATATGCCCCATATATAATAATTTCTCACATATACTGAGAAAGTGAGTTCTAAGCACTTACTTTGTTCTAAGCACTTTATATGTAATAATTTATTTAATTCTTAGCGCAACCTTACAAGATACGTACTATTGTTGTGTTCATTTTTCATATAAAGAAACTGAGGCATGAAATTCTTGGTTAGCTTGCCAAAGGTCACACAACTAATGAATGGCAGAGTTATATCCATATTTAAATCCAGGCAGCACAATTCCACAGCCTACACTTATGATGTTAGGCTCTCTTTCTTACAGTAAACAAGTATCTTCCCAAAGTATGTAGATATTGCGATGACTGATCAAAAAACAAATTCAAGAGACACAGATACTAATTATCAGAAGCCAATGAATGTCAGCAGTATGACGGCTTTCATGTTGCAGTTTCTTGAAATTATCTTGGTATCCAAAATGAAGTTTAAATCTCAAATGTCTGGAAAATGTGGACCTAGCACAATTCATCCAACTTGGTGAGCCTTTTCTTCATCTCTCAAGAACAATCAGAGGCTGAATTTTCCAAGAATAACAAGTGGGCTGTGGTTATTTCTGGAGAGCAAAGATCACCTGGGCTGGGTGCAGGACGGACACTATGAAAGCATGATCTCCTGGAAGTATGGGCAACTCGAGAGGCGCAACTGACCTGACCATAAAGAGAGAAGCACAGTCGGGATAGATGCATCACCAGGGCAGGGATCCACGGGTAACTAAACCAATGCCTGCACACCATGGGTCAACACTGAGATGAGAATAGTGTGTCAGCATTCTAAGGCATCTAGCCATCAGATGTAGACTTAAGGCCTTTTGGCCACAGCTGCCTGCAAAGGGTTGGATCTTTGGATCCTCAGGAGACGGATGTCCTAGTAGAACTGTGAAAGTCACAGTCTGTGTACATGGCTGATAAGACAGTGATGACAACCAGTCCTCCATTATAACTATGTGACTATAATGCATTACTATTACCTTCAAAATCCCTGACAATCTTGGTAGACAAACATTTTCTGGGGCAAATAATCGCTAGGATAATGTTATTACTCCTTTAAGTTTGTTTTAATGACTGTTTGTACATCTCTTCCCTATTTCCCAGAAATGTGGTAAAGATTTTGAGTATAATTAATAGAAAAATAATTATGTATGTGAAAACAAGAGTGAAGATTCTCATACAACACATGAAAAAGTATGATGGGTTTGAATTTTGATAGAGTGTTCACAACATGATTTTAATCACACCCCCAGCTTATAGACTCCAGCATATATGGCCAAGATGTATGTTTAACAGAGTAGGAAGAAGCATTTGCTACTAAACCAGCTATAAGAGTATCCTAAACAAATGGCCGGGCGCAGTGGCTCAAACCTGTAATCCCAGCACTCTGGAAGGCCGAGGCAGGCAGATCACGAGGTCAGGAGATTGAGACCATCCTGGCTAACATGGGGAAACCCCGTCTCTACTAAAAATACAAAAAAATTAACCGTGCATGGTGGCGGGCGCCTGTAGTCCCAGCTACTCGGGAGGCTGAGGCAGGAGAATGGCGTGAACCCGGGAGGCGGAGCTTGGAGTGAGCCCAGCTCGCACCACTGCAGTCCAGCCTGGGGACACAGCAAGACTCCAAAAAAAGTCCAGAGCAAGTCTAAAAAAAAAAAAAAAAGTATCCTAAACAAATAATGTCCACCATGATTAGCACTGCTCACATTCCATTTGCATTTTCTAAAGTAGGCAAGGGTAATGAAATTGATGCCCATGTTCTTTTTGCTTGCATCATTTTTTTTCACTTAGCCCAAAACTTATCATTAAGGTCCCTTATCATTTAGTCCAATCTTTGCCTGCTAACTAGTCTATGAACTGAAAATGATATGAATAACTAATCAGCCTAAAACGATCTATGTAAGCCCATTTGTTCCATGCCTCTTTGGCTTTCTTCTGGCTGAGCTTTTGTGACCTCGTGAAAAATGGCTGTTTTATCTGAAAACGTGTTTTATTTCTAGGTAATGGAGTATGTCAACTTCCATTTCTTATGGAATTCACAGACAACAGTCCAGCATAACAAGACATTTCTTACATTCTTATGGGCTTACTCTTTCCCACTATATACTTAAACACAACAGACATCCCAATCTTTACTTACAGCTCTTGACTTCAATACTTGGGTTTTCAATTTCTATAGGTTTTCTTTTATATAGCACAGATATTTAGCTATAGAACAGTCCATTTAGCCTTCCACTCATGTAGCTATGAAGAAAGCACACCTATTTCTTGAGGCATTCTCAGTTAAATGAATTTGGCTCTATCTTCCCAGCTCTTAGTTCTTTCATTAGTGTTAGAGAAAACTTCAGTGAAATTTACTTGTATTCCCTGTAATGGAGCCACCTTTACTCTCATTTTATTGCTGAGAGTTTTAAAATTGGGTTTTCAGGTTTGTAATTATGAGTTTTTTCAGAAAATTCAGATTCAAGCTCTTATGGTTATTGTTAGATTGATTTAGTTGTATATAAGTCTGAAAGAGTTATCACCAATTAATCTGGCATAAACTGTGATATTTATATTACTGATAGAGTCATTTGGTTAGAAGTATCCCCACTGAAGTGGCTTGAAATGATTGATACATGATATGTCAAGATTCTTAGTGGTTGTTTGTTTTGTTTTGGTTTTTGTTGTTGATTTTTTTCGAGATGGAGTCTCGCTTTGTTGCCAGGCTGGAGTGCAGTGGCATGATCTCGGCTCACTGCAACCTCCGTTTCCCTGGTTCAAGCGATTCTCCTGCCTCAGCCTCCTGAGTAGCTGGGACTACAGGCACACGCCACCACGCCCAGCTAATTTTTGTATTTTTAGTAGAGACGGGGTTTCACCATGTTGGCCAGGATGGTCTCGATCTCTTGACCTTGTTATCCACCCGGCTCGGCCTCCCAAAGTGCTGGGATTACAGGCGTGAGCCACCGCACCCGGCCAAGATTCTTAGTTTTCAATTGCAAGTTAGACTCGGTAAAACTTTTTTTTTTTTTTTTTTTGAGATGGAGCCTCACTCTGTCGCCAGGCTGGAGTGCAGTGGCACGATCTCAGCTCACTGCAACCTCTGCCTCCCTGGTTCAAGCGATTCTCCTGTCTCAGTCTCCCAAGTAGCTGGGACTACAGGCAGCTGACACCACGCCTGGCTAATTTTTTGTATTTTTAGTAGAGATGGGGTTTTACCATGTTAGCCAGGATGGTCTCGATCTCCTGACCTCGTGATCCACCTGCCTTGGCCTCCCAAAGTGCTGGGATTACAGGCATGAGCCACCACACCTGTCCCAAACTTTTCTTTTTTCAGTGTCTGAATAAATGTGTATTTTTTGGAGCCCATGGGGCTATAACAACATGAAGACAGGAATCTAGATCATTAGGAGATACAATAAAATTATTTTTTCACTGTCACTCACTTTGTAAAAATAATTGAATTTTTAAATTTCAATCTATCAGTCTCTCTGTATGAGAGATGTTCTGTCTATTAACTAGTCCCCATACTGCTTTCTTTTAAAAGTAAATATTTGCTCAGCTAGATGATATTTAAATTAAAATAAAATGTTTAAAATGTTTGTTTCCTTTATGTATTTCTGGTCATTGAATCTCAAAGATGAAATAATTTTTAAAACTTATTTTTAAATGAGGGAAACAGCCCCCAGTAAGTAGCCTTTATCTGTACATGTTAGTGACAGCACTAGACCAGATACTGAGCTCCTGATTCCTGAACCCCGGTTCTTTGATACGTCACTTTGCTTCTGAAATCTCCAAGGGAGCGGGCATATGTAAATTCCGACATTTACTTTAAATGACAATTTGAGTGTATAAAACATGGGCATTTCGGCCGGGCGCGGTGGCTCAAGCCTGTAATCCCAGCACTTTGGGAGGCCGAGACGGGCAGATCACGAGGTCAGGAGATCGAGACCATCCTGGCTAACACGGTGAAACCCCGTCTCTACTAAAAAAATACAAAAAACTAGCCGGGCGAGGTGGCGGGCGCCTGTAGTCCCAGCTACACAGGAGGCTGAGGCAGGAGAATGGCGTAAACCCGGGAGGCGGAGCTTGCAGTGAGCTGAGATCCGGCCACTGCACTCCAGCCCCGGCGACAGAGCGAGACTCCGTCTCAAAAAAAAAAAAAAAAAAAAAAAAATGGGCATTTCATCTGTGAGCCAAGAGTCACAGCTAACTTCTAAGTCGAAACTTCTATCATGGGATTATAGCAGAAAAAAGACTGTACAGAAACAGAGTCGAGGCATAAAGAAAACAAACTATCTATCTTCCCCAAACTCATATACTAGCAAATATCTAATGCCAAAATACATATGGTTTTTATGTTAATTACAATTTAATGTTCACAGCAAGTCTTTTCCAGTTTCTTAGTGTGTGGCCTGCTCCACACACTGCAAAATCCACCATTTCCTGCTTTCTTATTTTGTGAACGATGTGTATCCACTTATCTGTAGCAAGGCATCTATGGCCTACAGATTTGTCTCAAAAGATAAAGGAAACTAACACTTTGTTTAAGTCAAAGATGTTTCAGGTAGTATATTACACATTTAATACAGATTATTTTATTTGCTCCTCACTGTAATCTGTGACATAGGTATCCTTCCCTTTTAAAGACAAGAAAAATGAAACCCAAGGTTATATGGATGACATAATATATAATAGTAAAATTCAGAAAATATTTTAAAGTTTAATAAACCAGTCAACTGTGGTAAGCTTTTAGTGCAGTCATTAAAATGATGATGATAAAAAATAGAGTGACAAGAAAAAGAATGTATGAGCATATTATGTTAAAAAGAATATATGGAGGGAGAGGAGCAAGACGGTGGAATAGAAGAAGGCTGCACCAATTGTCCCCCCACCAATACGAACACTGAATTCAACAACTATCTACACATAAGACACCACCTTCATAAGAACCAAAAATTAAGTGAGCACTCATAACAGCTGGTTTTAACTTACTAAAAGAGGCACTGAAAATGGAAAGAAAAACAGTCTTGAATGGCTGAGGCCACCCATCCCCCATCTCCCAGCAGTGGCTGCATGGTACAGAGAATCTATGCAACTGGGGAGGGAGAACACGGTGATTATGAGACTTTGCATTGAACTCAGTTCTGCCTTGTCACAGTGTAAAGCAGAACCAAGCTGTATGTAGTTGATGCTTGCCCATGGAGGGAGCATTTGGAACAGCCCCAGCTGGAGGGGAATCACCTATCCCAGCAGTCAGAACTTGAGTTTTAGCAAGCCTTGCCACCACTGGTTGGAGTGCTCTGAGGCCCTAAATAAGCATGAAGGGCAGTCTAGGACACAAGAACTGCAACTTTGTGGTGAGTTCTGGTGCTGAGCTGGGATCAGAACCAGTGAACTTGGAAGGCACATGGCCTACTGAGACACCAGCTGGCGCAGCTAAGGGAGAAGGGAGTGCTCGCACCACCCCTCCCCCAACCCCAGACTGTACAGTTCATGACTCCAAAAGAGACCCCTTCTGACCCCTTGAGGAGAGAAGAGGAAGAGTAAAAGGGACTTTTGTCTTGCGTTTTGGATACCAGCTCAGCCAACAGAAAGCTAGGGCACTGGACAAATTAATGAGGCCCCCATTCCAGACCTTAGCTCCTGGACAACATTTCTAGACACACAGTGAGCAAAAAGGGAACCTGCTACCTTGAAGGGAAGGACCTAGTTCTGGCAGGATCTATCACCTGCTAACTAAAGAAACCCTGGACCCTGAATAACCAGCAGCAATACCCAGGTAGTAGGCTGGGGGCCTTGGGTGAGACTCTACCATGTGCTGGTTTCAGTTAAGACTCAGTACATTCCCAGTTCTGATGGCTATTACAAGAGATTCCATCTGCTTGAGAAAAGCAGAGAAAAAAGTAAAGGAACTTCGTCTTGTACCTCAATTAGCAGGTTGACCACAGGGAAGTAGAGAACCAGGTGGACTCTTGGGGTCCCTGATTCCAGGTCTTGTTTCTGGGATGGCATTTCTGGACCTGCACTGGGCCAGAAGGGAGCCCATCACCCTAAAGGGTGAGTCCCAGGCCTGGCAACATTAACCACAAGCTGACTGAAGAGCCCATGGGCCTTAAGTGAACATTGGTGGAAGCCTGGCAATACTCCCCATGCAACTGTGGTAGTAATGGCGAAGGGATGAGGTTCCCCTGCCTATGAAAAGGGGAGGGAAGAGTGGGAAGGACTGGATCTCATGGTTTGAGAGCAAGCTCATCAACAGTAAAATAGAATACCAGGTAGATTTCTAATGTTTTTGACTCCATTCCCTAGCTCCTGGACAGCATCTCTGGATCCAGCTGGGATCTGGGAGAACTTACTGCCCTGAACAGAAGGACATGAGCCTATCTGCCTTTGCCACTGGCTAATTGTACAGCCTTAGGGTCTTGAGCAAACATAGGCAGTAGCAAGGTTATGATTACTGTAGGCCTTGGGGAAGACCCAGTGCTGTAACGGCTTCAGGACTGACCCAGTGTTATCTCAGTAGTGGTGGTCCAGGTGGCTCAGCATAGAGAGCAAGACTCCATTTTTTTGGGAGAAAATAAGGGAAGAGACCAAAAATCTCTGCCTGGCAATGCAGAGAATTTTGGTGTCTTATACAAAACTACCAAGGCAGTACCTCTATGAGTCAGCAAGAACCACAGTGTTAATGGAGTTGGAGTGTCCTCTAATGCAGATATGACTTAGATCACAACACCCAAGTCCTTTTAAATACCTGGAAAGCCTTCCCAAGAAGGACGGATACAAATAAGCCCAGATTGTGAAGACTACAGTAAATGATTAACTCTTCAATGCCCAGAAACCAGTGAATACCTTTAAGTGTCAACACCATCCAAGTAAACATGACCTTACTAAATGAACTAAATAAGGCACCATGGACCAATCATGGATAAACAGACATATGTGACCTTTCCGATAGACAATTCAAAATAGCCGTTTTGGGGAAATGCAAAATAATTCAAGATAACAGAGAAGGAATTCAGAATTCTAGCAAATAAATTTAATAGACTGAAATAATTAAAAAGAATTTAGCAGAAATTCTGGAGTTGAAAAATGCAATTGACATAATGAAAAACACATCAGTCTTTTAATAGCAGAATTGATCAAGCAGAATAAATACTCAGTGAGCTTGAAAACAGGCATGAGAAAATACACAGTCAGAGGAAACAAAAGAATAAAGTACACCTACAAGGCCTGGAAAATAGCCTCAAAAGGGCAAATCTAAGAGTTATTGGTCTTAAAGATGAGGCAGAGAAAAAGATAGGGTAGAAAGTTTTTCAAAGGGATAATAACAGAGAACTTCCCAAATCTAGAGAAAGATATCAATATCTGAGTATGAGAAGGTTACAGAGCACCAAGCAGATTTAACCCAAGAAAGACTACATAAAGGCATTTAATAATCAAACTCCCAAAGGTCAAGGACAAAGAAAGGATCCTAAAAGCAGCAAGAGAAGAGAAACAAATAACAAAAAATGGAGCTCCAATATGTCTGGCAGCAGACTTTTCAGTGGAAACCTTACAGATCAGGAGAAAGTGGCACGATATATTTAAACTGCTGAAGGAAAAAAAAAAACTTTTACCCTGGAATGGTATATTCAGTGAGAATTTCCTTCAAACATTAAGGAGAAATAAAAACTTCTCTAGACAAAAAAAAAGCCAAAGGACTTCATCAACACCAGACCCATCCTACAAAAAGTGCTAAAGGGAGTACTTCAATCAGAAAGAAAAGGATAATTAATGAGCAATAAGAAATCATCTGAAGGTAGAAAACTCATTGGTCATAGTAAGGACACAGAAAAACCACAGAATATTATGACACTCTAACTGTGGCATGTAAACCACTCTTATCTGAAGTAGAATGACTAAACAATAAACTAATTAAAACTAATAACTACAATAACTTTTCAAGACATAGTGCAATAAGATATAAAAAGAAACAACAAAAGGTTAAAAATCAGGGGAATGAACTCAAAGTATACTTTTTTATTGGTTTTATTTTTGTTTGTTTATGCAAAGTGTTAAATTATGATCTGCTAAAAAGAATGGTTTATAAGATAGTGTTTTAAGCCTCATGGAAACCTCAAAACCATATAAAACAAGAAAATGGCAGGAGAAAGTCCTTATCAATAAATAACATTCACTGTAAATGGACGAAACTCTCCAATCAAAATACATGGAGTGGCTGATGGACTACAAAAAAAAAAGATGCAGTGACTTGTTGCCTACAAGAAACTCACTTCATATATAAAGACACACATAGAGTGAAAATAAAGGGATGGAAAAAAGATATTCCATGCCAACAGAAACCAAAAAAGAGCAAGAGTCACTACACTTACATCAGACAAAATATATTTCAATATAATAACCATAAGAAGATACAAAGAAAGTTACTATATAATGATAAAGGGATCAATTCAGCAAGAGTATATGACAATTGTAAATACATATATACATCCAAGACTGAAGCACCCAAATATATAAAGTAAATGTTATTAGAGCTAATGAGAGAGATAAATTCCAACACATAATAACTAGAGACCACACACTTCAACACCACACATTCAGGATTGGACAGATCCTCCAGACAGAAAATCAACAAAGAAATATGAGACTTACTCTTCACTATAGAACAAATGGACATAATAGATACTTACAGAATATTTCATTCAATGACCATGGAATACACAGTCTTCTCCTAAGCACATGGATTATTCTCTAGTACAAACCATATGTTAGGTCACAAAACAAGTCAAAAAAATTCAAAAATTTGAAATAATATCAAGCATCTTCTCTGACCACAATGGGATAAAACTATAAATCTATAACAAGAGGAATTTTGGAAAGTATGCAAACACATGGAAATTAAACAATATGCTCCTGGATGACCAGTGAGTCAATGGAAAAATTAAGAAGGAAATTTAAAAATGTCTTCAAACAAATGATAAAAGAAACATAGCATAACAAAACCTATGGTGTACGTTTCTGTTATTTATGTTCCCATACTAAGAGTGAAGCTTAGAGCTAAAACTGCCTACATCAAAAGAGAAGAAAAATTTCAAATAAACAACCTAATGATACATCATAAAGAACTAGAAAAGCAAAAGAAACTAAAACCAAAATTAGTAGAAGAAAAAAGTACTCATGATCAGAGCAGAAATGAATAAAAATGAAATGAAGAAAAAATACAAAAGATCAATAAAACTAAAACTTTGTTTCTTGAAAAGATAAACAAAATTGACAAACCTTTAGAAAGACTAGGAAGAGACAGAAGACTCAAATAAATATATTTAGCGATGACAAAGGAGACATCATGACTGATACTGCAGAAATTTAGAGGATCATTAGAGACTACTATAAACAACTTTATGCCAATAAGTTGAAAAACCTTGAATAAGTAGATAAATTCCTAGATACATATAATCTACCAATGTTGAACCACGAAATAGAAAACCTGAACAGACCATAAACAAGTAACAGGATCAAAGCTGTAATAAGAAATTTCCCAGCAAAGAAAAGTCTGGGACCTGATGGCTTTACTGCCGAATTCTATCAAACATTTAAAGAACAACTAATATCAATCCTATTCAAACTATTCAAAAAATAGAAGAGTAGGAAATACTTTCAAACTCATTCTGTGAGGCCAGTATTACCCTGAAATCAAAACTAGACAAAGATATTTATATATATATATAAAAGAAAAGTACAAGGCAATATCCCTGATGAATATGGATACAAAAATTCTCAATAAAACACTAGCAAACAAAATTCAACAAACACATTAAAAAGATCCTTTATCATGATGAATTAGGATTTATCCCAGGAATACAAGGATGGTTTAACCTATGCAAATCAATCAATGTGATACATCGCATCATTAGAATAAATGAAAAAAAATCGTATGATCATTTCAGTTGATGCTGAAAAAGCTTTTATAAAATCCAGCATGTCTTCATGATAAAAACCCTCAAAAACTGGGTACAGAACTGGATACAGAAGGAACATTCCCCAACACAATAAAAGCCATATACCACAGACCCACAGCTAGTATGATACTGAAGGGGGAAAATCCAAAAGCCTTTCCTCTAAGATCTGGAACTTGACAACAACGATACCCATTGTCACCAGTTATTCAGCATAATACTGGAAGTCCTAGCTAGAACAATCATATGATAGAAGAAAAAAGGGCATCCAAATTAAAAAGGAAGAAGTCAAATTACCCTTGCTCACAGATGATGTGATCTTATATTTGAGAAAACCAAAAGACTCCACAAAAAACTATTAGAACTGATAAACAAATTTTGTAAAGTTGCAGGATATAAAATCAACATACAAAAATCTGTAGCATTTTTTATATGTCAACAGTGAACAATCTAAGGAAGAAATAAACAAGGTAATCTCATTTACAGTAGCTACAAATAAAATAAAATACTTTAGAATTAACTCAACCAAAGAAATGAGAATTGAAACAAATTGAAGATGACACCTGCCAAAACAGAAGATATTCCATGTTTATGGATTGGAAAAATCAAAGTTCTTAAAATGTCTATACTACCAAAAGCAATCTACAGATTTAATGCAAGCCCTATTAAAATACCAATGACGTTCTTCACAGAAATATAGAAAAAGAATCCTAAAATTTATATGGAACCACAAAAGACCTAGAATAGCCAATGCTATTGCAAGCAAAAAGAACAAAATTAAGGAGTCAGATTACCTGACTTCAAACTATATTACAGAGCTATAGTAATCAAAATGGCATGATACTAGCATAAAAACAGACACATAGACCAATGAAACAGAATAGAGAATTGAGAAATAAATTCTTTCATCCACAGTGAACTAATTTTCAACAAAGGTGCTAGGAATATACTTTGGAGAAAGGACAGTCACTTCAACAAATGATGCTGGAAAAAACTGTATCTTCACATGCAGAAGAATGAAACGAGACCCCTCTCTCTAGCCATATATAAAATTCAAATCAAAATGGATCAAAGGCTTAAATTTAAGACCTCAAACTATAATACTACTAAAAGAAAACATTGAGGAAACTCTCCAGGACATTGAGTGGGCAAATAATTATTGAGTAATACCCTACAGACATGGGCAACCAAAGCAAAAATGGACGAATGGGATGACATAAAGTTAAAAAACTTCTTGTACAGCAAAGAAAGGAATCAACAATGTGAAGAGACAACCTACAGAATGGGAAAAAATATTTGCAAAATGCCCATCTGAAATGGGATCAATAACTAGAATATATAAGGGGCTCAAACAAATATATAAGAAAAAAATCTGATAATCTGATTTAAAAATGGCCAAAAGATCTGAATAGATCTTTCTCCAAAGAAGACACACAAATAGAAAACAGTTGTTTGAAAATATGCTCAATGTCATTGATCATCAGAAGAATGCAAATAAAAACTACATGAGGTATCATCTTTCCACAGTTAAAATGGCTCTTATCTAAATGACAGTCAATAATAAATGCTGACCAGGATGTGCAGTAAAGGGACCCCTTTAAATTGTTGGTGGGAATGTAAATTAGTACACCCACTATGAAGTGAAATGTATAAGATCCTTAAAAATTAAAATCCAGCACTCCCACTCCTAAGTATGTACTCAAAGGAAAGGAAATTGGTATTTCAAAGAGATAGCTGCACTGCCATGTTTACTGCAGCACTATTCACTATAGCTAAGATTTGGAAGCAAGCTCAGGGTCCATCATCAGATGAATGGATAAAGAAAATGTGGTACATATACACAATGGAGTACTATTCAACCATAAAAGAGAATGAGATTCTGTTATTTGCAAGATAGGTGGAACTGGAGGTCACTATGTTATATGAAATAAGTCAGGCACAGAAAGACAAACATTACATATTCTCACTTATGTTTGGGAGCTTAAAATTAAAACAATTGAACTCATGAAGATAGAGAGTAGAAGGATAGTTACCAGAGTCTGGGAAGTGTAGTGGGGAGTGAAGGTGGGAGGGAAGTGGGGATGGTTAATGGGAACAAATAAAACCCAGAAAGAATAAATAAGACCCAGTATTTGCTGGCACAAAACCACAGTGAGATACCATCTCACGCCAGTTAGAATGGCGGTCATTAAAAAGTCAGAAAACAACAGATGCTGGTAAGGATGTGGAGAAATAGGAATGTTTTTACATTGTTGGTGGGAGTGTAAATTAGTTCAGCCATTGTGGAAGACAGTGTGGTGATTCCTCAGGGATCTAGAACTAGAAATACCATTTGACCCAGCAATCCTGTTACTGGGTATATACCCAAAGGATTATAAATCATTCTACTATAAAGACACATGCACACATATGTTTATTGTGGCACTGTTCACAATAGCAAAGACGTGGAACCAACCCAAATGCCCATCAATGATAGACTGGATAAAGAATATGTGGCACATATACACCATGGCATACTATGCAGCCATAAAAAAGGATGAGTTCATGTCCTTTGCAGGGACATGGATGAAACTGGAAACCATCATTCTCAGCAAACTAACACAAGAACAGAAAAATCAAACACCGCTTGTTCTCATTCATAAGTAGGAGTTGAACAATGGGAACACATGGACACAGGGAGGGGAACATCACACACTGGGACCAGTCAGGGGGTGGGGGCTAGGAGAAGGATAGCATTAGGAGAAATACCTAATGTAGATGTCAGGTTGATGGGTGTAGCAAACCATCATGGCACGTGTATACCTATGTAACAAACTTGCACGTTATGAACATGTACCCCAGAACATAAAGTACATACAAAAAAAGTAAATAATTCAATAGAATTATGACAAATAAATTCAACAGGAGATGTATGAGACTGAGAAATGGGGAATTTTTTCCTTTAATATATCTTCTGATTGATTTTTGTAATGTAGACATATATTCAATAGATATAATTTCTGTTATGTAAAAACTAAAATGCATTAAATGTAGGGTAATACTAAAGATAAAACTAAACATAAATTTTATGGATTTTAAGTGTATTTATAATAATAAGACTAGACAAAATGACTTTTCCTATGTAAAATATTGGACTAGAACCAAGGTCAAACTTGCCATCTGAATGTTTTTTTATGTGTTTAGATTAGCTCGCTTACTTTCTATTTTGTTAAAGGTAAAAAAAAAAAAAAAAAAAAGTCTTTTTTTCTTTTTTTTGTGCTTTTACGTGAAGCTTCATGTTAAATGAAGTTTGAAAACCCAAACCAACATTCTCTGGAATGATTAGGATAGAAAAATAGAAATATTGAAAGATTTTGTCTGCTTTTTTCTATTGGAACAAAAATATTTTAACTACGTATCATACAAATCATGACTTTTATACACTATCCATAAATATTTTGTCCATTACCCATTAGCTGAAAAAAATAATCTTTAAAGACAGAAACAGAAAGGTAACTCTGATTCTTAGATGGACAGTTTCCTTTTTGGTGCCTGGACTTACCATCACTGTAGTACCAACACTGTGCTAACCAAAGCAGCATGGTGCTGGTACAAAAAACAGACACATAGACCAAAGAAATAGAATAAGGAACTCAGAAATAAGGCTGCATACCAACAGAGTAAACAGACAGCCTACACAATGGGAGAAAATATTCACAAAGTATGCATCCAACAAAGGACCAATATCCAAAATCTAAATTAAAATTCTAGAATAAAAAATTACGCTATATCAAAATTTTCTGTGATGGGAATAAAAGCAGATTGGAGAAGAAGAAGAACTGATCAAAGAATGTTTAATAGAAATAATTTGTTTTGAAGAACTGATAAATAAAGGATTGAATAATAAAGATTAGATTCTCAGTGACCTGTGGAGTAATATCCAGTCTAAAATATATAAAGTCCTAAAAGAAATGGTAGGAAAAAAGGGGTTAAAACATATTCAAAGAAAAGCCCAAAAATGTCCCACATTTTGTGACAATGTCAACTTGCAAATTCATAAACTAAGCAGGATTAATATAAAAAAAAATCCACACCTAAGCATATTATTGTCACACTGCTGAAAACCAAAGCTAAAGACAAAATCTTGAAAATGACCAGACATAAAAAAATAAATTACACACAGAATAAAGATATGAATGGGATCTGGCTTCTTACCAGAAACAATGAAGGCCAGAAGATGAGATAACATCTCTTAAGTTCTATAAAGTATGTCAACCCAGTATTACTTTTCCATCAAAAATACAGTTCAAAAATTAGGGGAAAATGAAGTCATTTTCAGGTAAGTGTAACTTGAGAGAATCTGTCACCCTCAGATCTGTATTATAAAAAAGAAGTATAATAGCTAAAGATAAATATATGAGATGAAATATGAGTCTACAGAAACAGCACTAATAATGCTGAGTATGTAGGTAAATATAAAAATGAAAATTCTCTTAATTCATTTAAAAGATATCACTGTTTAAAGAAAAAAAAGTGGTCAGATGCAGTGGCTCACGCCTGTAATCCCAGCACTTCAGGAGGCCGAGGTGGGTGGATCACAAGGTCCATCGGTTGAGACCATCCTGGCCAACATGGCAAAACCCCATCTCTACTAAAATTAGAAAAGAAATGTAGTATAATAAGTCTATTCCTACTATACTAGTTTAGCATTTAGTTAATGGCACTATAATAAAAGATTATTTATTCTTCATTTATTTATATTTTCAAGGCCAATAAAGCACAGAATTTTTACTTTGGGAAAATAAAGATCAGAAATAAAATAGTAAAACACATATTGCAGAATATATTTGATAAAATTGTTTCCTAAAACCCTTGAAATTTTCAGATTTTGCTAATTAATTCAAAATCAGAAATTAGTAATCTTTTGTGAAATCCAACTATGTTTGTGAATGAATGAGGTGTGCATATCAGTGTGTGAAATATTTATCACTGGAAGAGATTTTACCTCTAGAGGAGCCAACATATTCCTTTTATGGATATTTCAGAAAATTAAGTTGGTTATCAGCTTAATATAAACCCCTTAATAGATCATAACATCATTCACATCTATTAAAACATTCAGTTGTTGATCCATGCATCCATTCAATAGGTATTTACGTAGTGACTTTTCGTTGGCAGACAGTGTTGTGAGAGTACAGCAATGGCAAAATCTCCACTCCCACAGATCTTTTCTTTCAATGAGAAGGGGAAAAGAAGAGAAATAAATAATATGGAGAAAACACAAATGCAAAGGATATACAAGTGCCACGCAGTGGAGAATGGAATTTGTTGAATTCATCAGGAAAGGACTTAATGAAAAGATAACAACTGAGAAAAATTCTAAAATTGTGGAAGCAAAATACCATATGCAGAATACTAGGCAGAGATTTGCTGCAGAGGAATTTAAAAAAAAAAAACACCACACGACCAACAAAACAACATTTGCCCTGAGGAAGAAACACTGAGCATATCTGGAATGTTTAGGAACAGCAAAGAAGTAAGTATGGTTGAAGTCCGCCAAGAAGGGAGAGCAGTAGTGACACATTGTATGAGTTATTGTACGGACTCTAAATGGAATGGAAAACCATCTCATGTAACATATGATGGTAACGGTTTAATTCCAAGATTGCCAGACATTTAAACAAACATAATGCCCATTTACTGCACTTAAGTTTGGTAGTTATAACACATCACCTGGCAGTATAACATTTGCAAATTATTAAATATCATTGTGTGTTCAGTTGCTGTAGCTGAGATCTAAGTATCAGTAGTTAAAACAAATAAATGTTCATTTTTTCTCTTGCATAAAAGTATAGACAGAAGCAAACTAGGGTTGCAAGACAGTTCCATAGTATTAGGGATACAAGTCCCTTCTGACTTCTTCTCTACCTTCTCCAGCGTATTGCCCTTGTCAACATGGTCCAGAATGAATTATGACCAAATCACTACTCTAGTGAGTGGAAAAGATAAAAGGGAAATGAAGGGTTATGCCTTTCCTATAAGAGTGCAGCCGGGCAGTTGTACACCTCATTTTTCCCATTCCCACTGAAGATTACTTCAGCTAATGCTACTGAAAGCGACGTAGGAACATGTACTTTCTATTCTGGTTGGCCACATGCCAAGTTAAAATTAGGGGTTATATTACTAGGCTGGTGCAAAAGGAACTGGGGTTTTTGCCATTAAAAGTAATTAATGTCATTAAAAGTAATGGTAAAAACAGCAATTCTTTTCCACCAATCTATTTCTAGAGAAGAAACGGGTGATGGATGTTTGACAATTAGTATTGTCTAGTTTAAGCAGATTCAAATAACTATTTTATTTTAAAATGTATTAAACATCTTTAAAAACAGTGTGAAATCAAAGAAAGAATATCTGACAAAGGGCCAAGGGATACTGGTCCTCTCCCAGATCTACCAAGAACTAGCTGTGCAACCTTGAAGCAGTCACTCGACTCCTCTTAAATTTGGTATGCCATCTGTAGCATTGAACTAAAAATACTCAGCTGCACCTAAGCAAAAGATTCTCCCTAAAACTTTAGACAAGTCATTTTTATCAAATGTATACTAATTCTAAAATATTGAGGCCTATACAATGTTATAAAAACTCAACAGCAGAAATATCTGGCTTCCAGCCCAAGGCATACCAGATGTGTCTCTTAAAAGCCAAAAGCAATTGTCTTTATCTTTGAAAATTAAGAGAAAAAACAATCCAAAACTCAAAGTGAATGTAATTTTTTCTACCTCTGTTCAGATGGAACTTTGCAATTGCCTCACTGATGGGGCACAATGACCCGGCTGAATGCACCATAGGATAACTGGCTGACATTCCTGACATCACGGCTGATAGGCCAGCCAGATAATCTTCCAGCATGAATATAAGAAATGAGCAGTTTGTATTTGTACAGTTAATGTGGTTGCCACAGTATTTATTCATGGAAAGCTATTAGTTGCGAATGTGCCAGATAACTCTAAGAAGTGCTTTACTTGGGTTCATAAATCACAGAAGATGCTGAGATGTGGTCCTATGTTGGATCTTGTCAGAGATTTTGTCTTCTTCATTGAACACATTTCTTCATAGCCCATTTGTGGTTCTGCTCTCTTTGCTATCTACTTTCCAATGCCAGAAGAACATTCATTCACAGGGCCAAAGCCAGTCATGGCAAAAACCAGGTCCTTTGCTCCTCTTTCCATGAATGTTATGAAGTCTCCCTCCATAAACAGAGAAAGGAAATTTGTTAGTCTTCATCTTGTGGCCAGAGTCAGAGTTCCCCGGAAAACCATTTAGTCTGAAGAAAATAGTATCCAGCCATAAAACAAAAAGAAATATTCTAGTGTCTACTAACATTGTAATCTAATACATATTTAAGGGAAAATAATAAAGAAGGGTCTCAAACAAAAAAAAAAACAAAAATATAGAATAACATCTCTTCATTTAGGTACTAACACTGTAATCTATCAGAAACAATGATAGTGATTTAATGCTACACTTTTTATTTTGATAACTTTTAACTTGAGTGAGAAATATGATTAAAATAAATGATTAAACATATGCTGCTTTACATAAATCAAATGTTCTGTGGAAATCCGTGATTTTCTTTAATGGGTTAATTTGGTGTTCTGTTTAGAAAGCAAAAACCAGATGTGATGACAGAGCACAAAAAGATAGATGTTCATACCTGCAATAGCAACAACAACCTCCACAGTTAATTTGACAGAATGAATTTCTGTGGACGCATTTAATAATTGAGGTGCTGAGTAAGTTCAATTTATTCATTCTGGTCTACTTCACACAATGGGGGTTGAGTCACTGGAATAAAATTCTCGTGCTTTCAGTCTCAATCTGTCTTTTGTTTACATTTTCTTTTTCTTAAGTCAGGCATTTGGTAATATGGGCTGAAAAAACAGAAGACAAAGTATCAGTGCACAGCAAAATCTTTCAGGGTCTACAATTACTCATCCTCTCTATAGCTAATTTTGTTATGAATACTTTTGTAAAGTGGAGAATAGTTACCCTGATGTTAAAAATAAATCTTCAAAAACTAATTTTGGCATTTGAACTACAAAAATAGTTGTGTTAGTAAAAAGATCATTTACTTGAGTCATAAAATTAGGACTTGTATCATGACTCCACCATCATTCAGTGATTCAATGAATATACACATATATATCATATAAACTAACTGTTATGCTGTGGGCAGTAAACAAATATTAGTTTATATTCTAACTTAAGCATGAGATTTAACATAAAAGTCTTTACAGTACACTGGGTTAAGAGCATTAACTCTGGTGCCAGACTGCTTGGGTTTTAATCCTGGCACTTCTGACTTTGCGTCTTCTGTGCCTCACTTTCCTCACCTGTAAAACTGGGATAGAGTATTAGTCCATTCTCAAACTACTATGCAGAAATGCTCAAAACTGGGTAATTTGTAAAGAAAAGCAGGTTTAATGGACTTACAGTTCCACATGGCTGGGGAGGTCTCACAATCATGGCAGAAGATGAAGGAGGAGAAAAACGCATATCCGACATGGCAGCAGGCAAGAGAGCATGTGCAGGAGAACTGCCCTTTATAAAGCCATTAGATCTCATGAGACTTACTCACTATCACGAGAACAGCATGGAAAAATCCCACCCCCATGATTCAATTCCCTCCCAACAACAATATGTGGGGGTTATGGGAGCTACAATTCAAGATGAGACTTGGGTGGGGACACACCCAAACCAAATCAGATAGCTATAGTATATACTACCTAAAGTTGTTATGAGAGTAAATGGAATTTATTTATTTGTACTGGGGAGAGGGGGCCAAGGATATAAGCCAAAAAGGAAGCTACATGGAGTACCAGCCTTCATCCCACACATTTGGGTCATGCAGAGTAGATGACACTTGAACCTCCTGGCTGGTCATGGACCAATGCAATACAAAGCAGAGCTTAGCCCCAGAGGAAAGAGCTTGAGGATGAGACCACCAGCAGGGGTCAGAGAGAAGATGTGGCAGAATCTCTCAAGGGCTAACCATACCTGAGGGACCAGCTTGGGTCTCAGTGCCCGAGTCGTGGGGCCTGTTGACGCCACCAGCCACACACCCTGTGTCCTTAGGCAACAGTTTATGCCTGTGGTAATGACAAATAGGAAAAGCGATGCGATAGCAGGCAGTCATATGAGAAGACAGATGTCTTTTTCCTCTTCCTCTTTCCACGCCGATACAATAAGCAAAAGTGCTGGGAAGGAACTTGGTGAATAAGTTTATATCGTACCCTGGCGGAGCTCACTAGTTGATAAGGCAAACATGCAAACAAAGAAATACTGAACAATTAGCTTAAGGACTTTATAAAGGTATTGTTTGTGTTGGGTCCTGAAGGATGAGTATGAATTCTCCAAGCAGGCAAGGGAGAGAAAAAAAAATCTAAGTAAAATCTGATGCAGATATCAAGAGGAAATTCTCTGAGGCATAAAAGTGCATGACATGTTCCCAAAAGAAGTACTCAATTAGAATTATGGGCACCAGGAGACAGGAGGATGAGAAAGAAGTTATAGAGGAGGCAAGAAAGAGGTGCTCCGGGATGGAAGGTGGAAAGAGTTTCATACCAAGTATTGAAGGGCATTCCCTTTATATCCAGACAAAGGTTAGAAATTTATTCTGTAGGAAATTAGGAACCATTGAACAGCAACAACAACAAAAAATGGAGACTTTTGAGTCTCATGTGTCATAAATTATCTTTCTGACTTTTTAAAACAAAATAAACAAACTGGTGGGGAATGATTTCAAGAAGAATATTTGATATAAGAAATTTTAGGAAAAGAAATAAACACCATTACAGGGTTGCAAGGGAATTTATATAGATGCATTTTACTAGACCAGAAATCTCCTCAGGCACTAGAAAACCATCACAAACCATTAATTTCATGGTTGCCTGCTCTGTTAAACCCTATGATTTATTTGTTCCATACATACACACGTACTTACATACATACAGATGTACCTACATACATACCTAAATGGACTGGCCACAGAAATACCCCCAAACTATGTGATGCTGATAAATACATAGTAGCATTTGCTAGAGATTCAACTCTATATTGACCCCACTTTAGCTCTCTATTTGACCCTTTCTTTTTTTCCAATTGGGAGAAGAGGAAAATAAGGCAAATGAGCCACAATTTTTGGCAAAGCAGATTTAAAATAAGGTCTGCCAAGTTCAAAATTGAAAATGCAGCAGCTGTTTGCACAACACATGGGCCAACAAATTCCTGCATGACTGACAATATGCCTTTGCTTCCGGCCTCACAATCCTTGACCAGGGTATTCGTTTCAGTAGCTGTCAGCTAAATCTAGAAAGAAGAAGGTTTCTTCTTACTATAGGGAGAGGAGCCCCAAAAGGAAAGAATTAAGGTTGCATACTCTGTAATGGGAGTGCTTCTAAGGAGAAAATCTGTGCTTCCAATGAGGGGGGAATGTGCATGGGAATAGAAAAGTAACATTTCTCACAATGTGGGTAGATTCAACACAATGCGTGTCCCAAACATTTGGAGAAGTGTTTTACTTCTGCTGCAGAGGAGAGCACCAGGGGCCCAGACATGGTGCACGGGACTAGAAGATACTAACTGCTTTTTGAGAAGGCACCTATGTCTGCCACGGCAACCGTGGAAGTGGCAGGAACGAACACTGAGAAAGTGTCTAAGGCAGTACCATCTCTCACATCAGCCCAGCAGCTGTGATGGGAGCAGGCCAAAGGCATTTGTGGAATCAGTTCAACAGGGGCAATGGCCACAGGCTGCCAAATGCACAGCCAGCAGATGGAGAAAACTGCCTAAGGCTCAAAATGTAAAGGAATTCCATGATGATAATTGTAGTTAAGAGCACCCAAGGACACAGCAATGATTTAGAGAACAAAAACTTGGGGGAACTGGAAGGCAAATAAATAGCCCTTTTTACCTTCCTCATTCAACTGTAAAACAAATAGGAAGAAAGGAAAGTTGGACATATGGATATAAAATTATCACACTACTGATAAAGCTTATTGCAGAATGTAGCTCAAGATCTGTAGTTAAAGTGGCTTATTTAGGTTTCATCATAAACCAGACACTGGCATATCTGGATAACCAGAAGCCTTGTCTATTGAGGCAGGCTTGGTGAAAGGAATATCTGAATTGTATGTGCTGGGGACAAATTATATCTGGGAAGTGATAAGGAGCTGAAATTGGCACATTCGGACTTCCATGTTCCAGATAACATTATTCACTCTCCCACCCATGGGTAGGAATAAAAAGAGAAAGGATAGAGGTTCTCTCCCTAACGCACAGTAATATTTTCTAGAGAGTGAAGTAGTAATTCTCTTCCCTTCATGGAAATATGAGGGGCATAAAGGGGGAATACTATTACATTAACTATAATAATAGCAACTATTATTTATGAAATGTTTGTTATTTTCCAGCATTGTGCGTTGTGTGCATTATCTTAAAACTCACTACAACCCTATGGGTAGTTACTATTTTTAAACCTCACTTTAACAGATGAGCAGATGGAATCTGGGGATTAGGTATCTTGACCACGATTATAGTTATTAAGAGACAAAGTGTGGATTCTGTGCTTCAAATACCTGGATACTTCTGTCTCCTACAAGTGAGAATTGTGAGTTCCTTAGTGTTCTACCAGGAAGACAGAGACTGGGGAAGGATAGAAGTGAGTTTGAGTTCTATATATTGGAGGAGGTGAGGGCAGGAGAACTGACAAATAATTCTTGGGTTAGTTATAACCTACTCCCTTCAGATGCTGAGTTCCCTGTTAGATAAATTCTTCAAAGTAAAAATATATTGTTTCACAGAAGCTTAGGGTTCCTTAATTATATCACATACATAGAAAACATAGTCCCATATTCTAAGCATATACAGAGAAAAAACTTATAGATATGAATGTGGGTGATGGTCAACTTACCTAAGCCTTGAGTCACCATCTTTTTACCTGTATCTATATCCTTCAAATATTGCTGATGAGAGACAATAGTCCGTTTCTATAATAAAATAGTATTCTTTTGCAAGTATAGAGCAAGATTATGCCAAACGGAAGTACTTACAGTCCAAGACACTTACATTGTCATCAACCTATGAAAAGCAACCCAAACTCTACAGACGGTTGGGTGATTTATAGTAAAGCTTTTTAAATTCCTACCATTTGGTGGTAAAAAGAGCAAATAGGATAAAACAGCTATCTTCATATGTGATTTGAATAGTTCAATGAGAAACAGAAAACATTGGGATATTTTTATCTCTGTAAATTTGTTACTAAGTGGCCTTCATATGCTTTTTGAAGCCCTAATCTTTTCCCCATCTGGATCATAATATAATATATATAATATTCCACTAAATAAATACAAAGATGTTTATAGTACTATTTGCATAACCTCTTTTGGTAGATTAGGACAATATTATATAAAAATACCATCTCAAGGGAAGATTAAGTTTTGACAGAGGTGTCAATAACTCACATTTGGTCTTTGGTGTCCCTAATTACCATCCTTGCTTTCTCTAGGTATACAGAGCTCCTGCCTCTCCAGACTTCTCCTACCATGAAGATAAATGATCTGGTTAATAAATTAATGCAAGTCTCTACAGATTTCTGTTTTAAGATGAGTCTATAGCATGACTGCAGAGTGAAAACAAGGCAATAGATATATGGAATCCCAAACACAAATTAAGGAAATGTAGAGGAAGGAAAATCTTACTGATTTCCTTAAAATTACACCACCACCACCTACATGACACCATTTGTCCCACCTCTGAATGTTAAGGCTAATTCATAGAATTATCAGCTATAAAAAGAGATTTAAAGTTTGTAAGTTCAGGGATAAGCAGAATAACAGAGTCCAGTGGTTCTGGGAAGGCCTCTCTGCTATCCCAATAGCTTTTATACACAGAGGATTGCTAACTAAAATCCCCAAATTAGAAAGTGTCATTTTGTTGTCATCTTTTTAAAGTGTACATATTCCCAAGCTAGACAACATTCTCAGCTTAATAATGCATCCAGCCAATATTTTCTAAGATACTTCTATGTGCCTGGCTGTGTGCTAGGTACTAAGGATGCAAAGATATTTATGTAACGAGCTCAGTAATTAGGTGGAAACCCAGACATGTAAACAAATAACTAAAAGGCAATATAATACGTTCCATAGCAGAAGAACCCACACAGAGATGATAGTAACTGAGTCACCTGGAAAAAAAAGTCTCAGAAGACTTCCTATAAAACACAGTCTTTTAACTGGATCCAAAATGAGTGCAGTTTTTGATCAAAGAAGTCAGCAAGCATGAAGCTGCCGAGACTTGAAAGGATTTTACAAGAAAGGAAGGAATCAGATGTGTGCATAAAATAATCTGTTTATTTACAGCTTTTTGGGGTCCTAGAGAATAAAGTAACTCTATCTAAACTCAAAGAACATTCATACATCTCCTCTTGATTAGAGCTAAAGACATAGCTATGCACTAATAAACCAATGTACTAAAAATATGCAATCTTTTTACTAAGAAAACATATACCCAGAGAGATATGGGTAAATGTAGAAACTACTAGATAAGTCAGCAGGCATCAAGATAGAAAACAAAATTTTTTAAATTGTGGTTTTATTATTTTTTACCTATGTGAATTCAGCTATCTATTGTTTATTTACTTAACATTATTAAGTGCCGCCAATTGCCATGTGCTTTTCAAGACACTGGGGATTTATTAGAGAAGAAGCCAAAGTAACCTAACTTCACGGAGCTTACGTTCCTACAGAAGAATATGGAAAATAAACAAGAAACAAATATGTAATATATTCCAGGTGTGGCTAAGTTGAAGCATCTTGCAAGCAACTCAAGGAAAAGAAAACCTACGTGAAATACAGGGAAAATAAGGAGAGTTTAGATTGAGGCATTAGAGACTGGCTGAAGCTGTTAGAACTTGAGGAGCCAAGATCACAGAGACTCTGAAACCACCAAGAGGTGGGCAGACATTGTGTTGGTCATTTTTTCTCGCAGAGAAATTCTTGGAATGCTGAAAACCAAGTCAGGCAGTTTCCACACCTTTACGTGTCTAAAGGAGTCACCTGGTCCTCTGAATGTCAGGATCTGGGGAACAGGCACAAGGAAATTATGCTACTGGTTATACTCTGGTTACTGCTATTACTGTCCTTTGTCCTTTTTCTCTTACCCAGGAGTCTCATGACTTCTGTTAAGCAGCAGAGAAGCCAACAGAGGTGTCTCTGGTCTCTCCTTCAAGGGGAGAAGGTGTTTTGTGTCTCACCATGCTGCAAAGGATGTTCACCTCTGGCCTGAGGGTGATAGTGTTTGTTGCCCTTTCCACAGAAGCTTGTCTTTTCCTCTATGAGAAGGTAGGGGAGAAGGTTCTTGGTAAGGCTTTCTGCCTTTTCCTTTTCCTCTTCCACATCTTTTGTTCCCAACTCCTTTGCCTGCATCAAGATGAAGGCTTTCTCAGGACTCCCACCACGCTCCTACTCTCTCTTGTAGGTACCTGGTGAGCTCTGTGGTGATTATGCACATACCTGCAATTTCCCCTTGTGACTGCAGCTCCCAGGGATGCTATGCACTCATGCTAAACCAAAGTCAGCTTTTAGCAATTTGTCAAAAATTGTAGTCACATTCTTCTGAACACATTTTATGGGGTCCAGCATCTACTGCAAAAAAGCATATGCTCACAGTCTGTTTCTCCTTTCAGGTGAGTATCTTTCTTGAGATTTTGGGTTAGTTGGCCGCTCCAAAACCTCAGCTCTCTGATGAATCCAAGAACAACTATGAATTTGCAAATGATCTATTTTTTATATTATAAGGGTACAAAGAATGCCCTGATTAGCCTTTCACATCCTAAGCAAAAACCAGAAGATAACTCCCTCCTTTTTTAAACCAGTAGAACACACAGTTCATCTGTATGTTGGGAAAGAAATAGTCACTTATTCCCATCCCTTTTATAGCTTATCCTTTACTTGAATTTTACATATTTAAATGTTTTCACAAAAAAAAAGTGACAAGTATGTGCAGTGATAGATATGCTAATTATCTATGATTAATGAGTTAATTATTTCATGTTGTATACATATATCATAACATCACTGTATACCACCAAAATATATATAATTATAATTTTTAAATTTACAATAAAATTTTAAAATTAAAAAAGAATCTAATAATAACAAAATTCTTTGTGAGAAATAACCTAATACTTATCAAAATGTTGAGCAAATGGTTGTGGATTTACTCTGTCTAAATACTTTGGTCCATAAATAAGCACATATAGCTTTTTATGTCATATACAGACAGATGGTACAGAAATGTCAGTCCTCTTATCATAAACTAGTGGAGTGACAGGCAAATTAATGAAACACATGTCCTTTTCTCTGATATTTAGTGTACCACTATATGATAAAAGACTTTAAATTAGGCTTTATAAAATCTTATTTTCAATGGCAATTATGTAACTGAAAGAAGATTGTCTATCAACAAATTTCACCAAATTGACCAAAGGTACTAATTAAATTAGCAAGTAGTTTTACGTTAATAGCAGTTTATGTCCTAATAGTAAGTAGGTGGTTCATATTTGGCCTAGGAAGTAGCTCATGGGATTTAAGATACAAAGAGTAAGTGTGTTTCATTTGAACAAATGAGCTTGGAAAAAAGTACTTCTTGAAGAATATCTTGGAAAATAGAGGACTTGGAGGGAAATTTGATAAACATAGGTCAGTTTTCTACCAGATAAAGAGGCTTGTTTATAATTAATCTGATGGTGCTAAAAAGGCTTTTAATTAGATTTCCAACACAAAATGGGAAAGGATAGGTTTGGGGTCTGAAACACAAGAGTTCAGCCATCTGCTGCCAACTAGCTCTTGCCAACATGTGATTTGCAAGTTAAATGATGCCAGTTGATGACATATGGTGCTCCTTCTTTAAATATCTTACTCAAAATGAGTTTGCTGCTCTACCACTTGGCTAAATACTAAATGCTCTCAAATGCTGAGTTTGGACTTTCAGAAGAAACAACAGTTGCCATAGTTTTCCTTAGCAAACAAATCTAAGTAAAGGAACACAGATCTAAGTTGCTGGCTACGTGTTATTGTCCTGTGGTGTGATTGTGAGTTATAGAAATTTGGCCTCTGAAATGTTCACATTTAGAATTTACAAACTTGAAATTATCCTCAGTTTTAGGGTAATGAAGTAAAGAAGACAAAAGTCACCTCTCTAGGTTTTGATCTGTATTTGAGGAAAGAAGAAAGATAATCTGAAAAAAAAAAAAAAATCCTATTTGGATCTATTGCTTCATCTCTAGAAGGATGTGTCTGTCAGTTGGCAGAAGAGCTCAGACTGTCTTACAATGCAGTAGCTGTCAAAAATTTAAACCATCAACACAATGCAAAACAACCTATTTTTATTCCCAGTGGTCTAAAGCTGCAAAATTCTGTGTCTCTCAAGGTTTTGGGCTTGGCAATAGTTATAGTTTTGTCTCCAGAATTACTAATCCCATCTGGCTTGAATTAACGCCATAACATTTTTCCAGACCCTTTGATCTCTCAACCTCTACAAAATTCTCCATAGTAGTTTTAATAGGAACTAACTAAACACATCTATGTAAGCCAATAACTACACTTGTGTTAAGACTATATAAGTACACACAAACACACACACATACATCTTCAACTAATCACACCACAAATTCCTCTACCTGTGATACATCCCTATTGGCACTTGAAGGTAGGGATTTGAAGCTATTTGATTGAAAATGATGGTGTCTATTGATCACAGTTTTTCTCTCAGTTGTTTGTACTCCCATATCCAGTCCTAATTTTGTGATCATGACTAAACCTTATAGGTATCAATGGCAGTTCTCTTTCCATAAGACTTAGCCTCCTGACAAACTTGCAACATTTTCTCCTGCTGTCACTATGGACTACATCGCTACAAAATTACATTTAACTCCTTTTCTTTACTATACCCATCTGCCGTACAGCAAAGACTTTATGGATTTCCCAAACAAGGCAACAACATATCTTCAATATTGATGGCAGCGGCAGCCCATCTGGAGTGGCGGCTGCAAAGCTGCCAGCTACAGTGAGGGAGGTCCAACTGAGGTTGCATGCCCCGAGGAGACGGTGGGGCAGGAACAGGTAGGAGCTCTACCCGCTAACCGAGTCAACAGGGCAGAGCAGGGCAGGGCAGGGCAGGAGTCCGTGCTCCCAGGCACAGCTGAAGCCTCCTGGGTGCGGCTCCAGAACTGGGCATCCCTATGCCCTTGGCGCCCGGGAAACCCCCTTTCCCCAACAGGATCAGAAGTGCCTGCTCCTACTCCCTGGCCTCCCCCCATTCCTGGAACCCACGCTGGTGAAGAGCGAAGGTGTAGCCAAGCCCAGGCGCTGTGGCGACCAGCCGGTGTGTGTGCCTCAGGGAGCACCGACGCGGTCAGCCTCCTGCCGCCTCAGCCCTCCCCGCCGACTTTGGACACTGTGTTAGTCTGTTTTCACACAGCTGATAAAGGCAGACTTGAGACTGGATAAATTATAAAGAAGAAGAGGTTTAATGGACTTAAAGTGCCACGTGGCTGAGGAGGCCTCACAATCACGGTGGAAGGCGAAAGTCACATTTCACGTGCCGGCAGGCAAGAGACAGGATGAGAACCAAGCGAAAGGGTTTTCCTCTTATAAAACCATGAGATCTCGTGAGACTTATTCACTACCACGAGAACAGTATGGGAGAAAGCGCCCCGTGATTCAATGATCTCCCACTGGGACCTTCCCACAACACTTAAGAATTATGGGATCTACAATTCAAGATGAGACTTGGGTGGTGACACAGCCAAACCATATCAGACACTGACAAGCATGGGACGGAGGCCAGGGCAGTGACTGAGAGTGGCTGGACCCAGGCCTGCAGGCAACCCTTGGCAAAAACATCCTGTGCACTGTGGAGGGCATATTGATGACATTGGGAGGCAGACGGGTTCCTGGGTGGAAAGGCGCAGGTCCCCATTGAAGTCCCACTTTCAAGCCAGGGATGGCCTGGAACCTGGGGGCCGCGCTGCTAGTTCCGGGTCGAGTCCGTGGCCTAGAGTGAGAACTTATGGGTGCTTTTTCCAGGCCCACCCATGGCCACCCATAAACCAATTAGCCCACACTTCCTCCCTTCTGAGCCTATAAAAATCCCAGAATCAGCCAGATGCACACAGATGCTGGGACTACCAGCCGTGGGAAGGAGCTACCCATTTTGGGTCTCCAGAGAGCTGTTCTGTGGCTCAAAAAAGCTCCTCTCCACCTTGCTCATCTTTCAGTTGTCTGCATACCTCATTCTTCCTGGATGTAGGATAAGAACTCAGGACGCATCGAATGGTATGACTGAGAGAGCTATAAAACAAATAGGGCTGGAACATGCCCCCACTGCTCACCATGTTGTGGGCAATGAGGAGGAGGAAAGAGCTGCTGCCTTTTGGGGAGCCCAGACATAGGAGCCCCCCAAGCCAGGGCTGTGACACCCTCTTTGGGGTTCTGTGGTTTCTGGAATTTTCAAGCTCCCAGGAGCCACTATGTTCCCTCTGTCTAGATGCAGGTGCCTGCAGTGGAAGCCGTTTGCGGTGCATCTGATCCAGCCACGGGCTTGCACGGGAGTCAGCGCCTGAGCCGGCGTCTGGAGATGCCTGCTCTGCTTCAGCAGCCGGCGTGCCTGGCTGTGCACAGTGGCCGGACCCCACACTCACTTGCTCATGCACCCTGTGCCACTCCATGCCCGACTCACCCTTGGCAGGCATGGGATCCAGGCTGGTAGCCTGAGCCAAACTCACCCTGCCAGGCTGAATGGGTGAAACAAGCTCAGTGGGCCCCAAACAAAACTCGAGTAAAGGTTCCACCAGCCACAGAAATTTCCAGTTGGAAAAGCGACACCCGATGGCTCCCATGACAATATTTCATTACTTTTTATCTCTGTGATACAGAGGATTTAAAAATAATGTAATCGACAAATAAGTGAAAATGTAGGTTGATGAACCAATACACAAAAAATAAAATGCTGGTAGAGCATGGAACGATTGTTTTGGTTTTCCTTGGGAAGCCAAAGGAAATTGGGATTTCAGGGAAACTGACTGACATGATGTATTAGTCTGTTCTCACATGGCTATGAAGAAATACCCAAGACTGGGTAATTTATAAAGAAAAGAGGTTTAATTGACTCACAGTTCCACATGGCTGGGAAGGCCTGAAGAAACTTATAATCATGGTGGAAGGCACCTCTTCACAGTGCGACAGGAGAGAGAATGAGTGCCAAGTGAAGGGGGAAGCCCCTTATACTACCAGCAGATCTTGTGAGAACTAACTCACTGTCACAAGAATGGTATAGGGAAAACCGACCCCATGATTCAATTATCTCCACCTGGTCCCACCCTTGACACATGGGGATTATTACAATCCAAAGTGAGATTTGGGTGGGGACACGGAGCCAAACCATATCACATGAGCACTGACCAATCAGAACATAGCTGGTTTAGAATAGTGTCTTGCACTGGGAGGCCCCTACCTGTGTCCAGAATTAAAACTTTAATTGCTGGACTGTGACAAGAGACAGAAGTGAGTCAATAAACGATAGGAGATAATTTGACTTAGGAAAGATGCTATATAAAACTAGTTCATAATCATTTTTATGTTTTAACAACCAATATGTTATATTTTTATACAATGGCTGAGTATTAGTCCCGGTCTATAGATTTGCTTCCAATGTTCCCAATAGTGAATTTGGTAACACACAAAGTTTCAGAAAATAAATCTTCGTAGTTCTACACTAAATCCTGAAGTTAAATCTATTATATCTCTTCTTATCACCAGTATCAATAAACACAGAAAAATCTACTTGTTCAAGAATTGAATATGAGATGTGTGTGTCTGCATGTGCTGGAAATGGTGGGTAAAATTTGTGCCTTTCGGCCTTCTAAGCACTTAAATGTATGATTCAAATGTCTCAGCTTTACTAGACTTTAAATACGAATATTGTCACATTAATTGTAAAGTCTTATTTCCTGTATTTAACTACCACGTTTACTTGCAGGCTTCTACCCCTCCCTACCCATGGTATTTCTGATAATTCTTGGAGCGTGCTTGTCATGTGCTTATGAAGCAGAATAGTTCACAGGAGCCACATGACTTGCTCTATGTGCTTAATGTCTCACTTTCCTACCCTTTTTATGACTGTCTACACGAGAGGTTTCTAGACTGTGCCTCACATGCTGATACTGCTGATGTTTTCAGGACACTACTTTATAAACTGTATGGTTTCTGCTGCTTCCTGACCGGGACTTCAGGTACCAACTTTTCTCTGTACTGAAGAGCAAAATTCCGAGTATTAACCCTGCATGGTACGCTGTCACTAACATGGAGCAGGGGTCCCTCTTAGCGGCCTGCTACCCACTCCCCACTCCCCATGCATGAAAATAAAGAAAAATTTTGAGTTCCTTCAAGGAAATTTCCAGGCACCTAGCTAGCTTTGAGAAATAAATGAGCAACTTGATAAGCAAAAAGGTGATAATAACGTAAAATAGCAGCCAAGGAAATTTGAACCTCAAGATGTTTGATTCCCTTGGTAGGTAAAGGTAATATCTTAACATATGTTCCTGAGTTGTTTTTCAGAAACCTGGACCCCCACTGGGTAGAAAATGCCATCCACTGGCATGTAGATCTCAGAGAAGGGGGCACTGAGGGTTGAAATCTGACCACTGTTCTTTGTTCTAAATTTTTTCCTGAGAGTCCTGGAGACAGTCATGCCCACAGGCCAAACTTCAACATTCCCTTCTGCTGACCCCAAGACTTTAGACAAAGATTTCCTCTCCTAACCAATCCCAAATCAAAGAATCTTTGAATCCACCTATAACCTGACAGTCCCTGCTTCAAAATATCCCACCATTTTGGGCCAAACCAATGTATAACCTCCATGTATTTATTTATCATTTTATCTGTAACATCTTTTTTGAAATTTAACCCTGCCTTTAAAACCGCTTGCTTGTAAACCATCAAGGAAGTCAGGTCTTAACCGTTAGCTGTCCAATTCTCCTTGCTTGGCACCCTGCAAATAAACACCATGCCTTCTCTTGCTGCAAATCTCAGTGTGAATGTTTGGTTTTACTGTGCCAGATAAGCAGACCCAGGCTTGGTTTGGCAAAACCAACCAGGCCACAAGGTGTCACTGCTTTTGCCCTTTCTCACACAGTCCTTTTGCTTCTTCCTCAACTACTATTTAATAATGGTTTCCTCTGAACTCAAAACTATTCTAGAAGGGCAGTGAATTGAACGGTCCACAATAGAATGTGACTCAGACTACACTATGAGTGTCCATCCTCTTGCACACAATGATTTACCTAAGCAAGGTCAAGTAGAATCCTTCTCAGAGGTTGACAAGGCTACTGAAAGAGGGATAGTTTTTCTCCTTCTGTGAGATCATCATTTTTTAAAAACTAGCTAATCTGGACCCTCCAGGAACCATCTAGATGCCACACAGAGACAGTCTGTCTTGAGAATAAAGCCAAGAAGAGGCAAGCACAGCATAATTTAGAACTGCTCTCACTAACAGAGTTGCCACCATGCAATGTTTTACATTTGAACCGATTCAGAATAAATGGAAATAGTTTATTTTCTCAGTTGCCATTAGCCGCACTTCAAGTACTCAATAGTCACACATGACAATTGAATTAGACAGTTGAGATATAGAACATTTCTATCATTACAGAGTGTTTTATTGAACAGCATGATCTAAAGGAAGAAACTGAGTTCTAATTTTATCCTTTAAACCCCTGTATCCAGCATTGCCTAAAGCTGCATCCACTTTAAATTTCATTTTGATTTAAGCTAACATAATGAAAGTATGTTTAACTTTTACTTGTGATCTTTAAAAATTTGTAACATAAACTAGCCCTCGGTCCTTTTCCTCAGAACTAGATGCAGAAAACATACAACTTTCTCATGTTTTTCCAGGGTTTTTTTTTTTTTTTTTTTTCCCCCATGAACTGTCCTAAGAAGACTCAACCTCAAGGTCTGCTTCAGAAAATATATACACACACATAAGCACACATATTTACCATGAAAAGAAATTTGAGGCAGGGGTTTGGTAGGTGTTATCACAAAGCCAATCTCTAGTGTCAAAGATAACCAAACCTGGACATTGTTTAAAGTGGTGAAAACAGATTTTATTCAGTAATTGTTAACAGTAGGAGAAAGAGCAGAGCTGCATTCTGATTTGCAGAGAGGTGACTGGGCAACTTAAAGCAGGGAGTCAAGTGAAAAATTACAGTGAGTCAGTATAAATGCCATTAGGCCAGCTGTGTCTGCTGGCTGGCAATTACTGAAGTTAGGATTCTGGTGTGTTACAGAACCTGGAAGACAGAGACTCTATCCTTCCTGATGATTGCATTTCAAAGGAATGGCTTTCAGGCCCTTGAGAAAGACACTCTTGAGTTGTGTGAAATACAAATACATCTCAAAGAAACAGAGAAATGATTTACCATTTTTTTGTTTGTTTAGTAAACATTCTAAGAAAGGGAAACCTATCATCAGATATTGAGTAGAACAAAAGGAAAATTTTTTTGATAGCCCAGAGCTTTTCAAGACAGGAACTCAAAAGAGGACTGGGTTGTCCCAGAGACAGGCCTTAGGTTGCTATAAGCCATGTTAAAGTTTGGTCAAGTCTCCGTAGTGCACGGGTTTGAATGGAGTATTTGTACGTAGAGTTCTTTGCAGTTCTCATTACCTAGATTTTTCCAGAATGCAAAGTCAAATGCAAATTATGTAATGTAATCTACAGGGCAACACTCTGATAAAGTGGATATCATTATCCACTTTACAGATGAGGGAACTAAAGCTCAGAGGGCTTAAACTACTTGTTCAGGTCACATACCAAAAAATTAAGAAGCATATTGGAATCCAGATTTCTGACAAAATTGTGTTTTTCCTCGTATCGCCCATAACTTGTCTCCCTACAGATTTCCCTAATTTTTCATGCATGTTTCTGTAACTAGTTTTCACAGAAGTGCCCTTGCCTTTAAATGGCAAAGCCCGTAAGATTTGAATAGGAAGGAAAAAAAACCTCAGAAGATGTCAGAAACTTGTGATTAACAGGCAGCAGGTGTATAAACTGAAAGTGTGAGACTCACATCCATTGTCATCTCAGCAAATGGCTTGGTCCCAAAGTTGCTGAAGGGGGAAATTTGATTATCTTTGCTTCCCCAGAAGACTGATAAATCGAATTCAGACTGTTATTGTTCCAGATACAGCCCGAATCTTCCATAGGATTTTAATCAGCAGCAGCATTATGTAGCATATGGGAGTTATTTGGCTGAAAGGAGACTCCAACTGTCACTGGTACATCCGCTCAACATGAAAGGAAAATAATAATACAAAATAATGGGGCTTTCTTATCTACAGAACAACTTCCCTCTGAGAAACTCTGTGGTTTACTGTACTACATCTTTACAACATCCTGTCATATACGTGGGTCAAGCTACTACTTGACTATAATCTTGGATGCTTACTGGCTGATTCCACCAACATTTTAATGTCTTTCATAGCTCTTTCTCTATCTCAACTTATAAATCCCATTTCCTCTTTTCAATCTTTTCTGTTCTCTTTATTGGTTGATTAACTTTCGCCCATCCCTCCCCATTTAAATTGTCTCATCTTTCATTCGTCTTTCTCAGTACTATGTGTTTTCCTTTCCTACCTTTATTTTATAGAAGCCTAGATTGGAAATTAGGATTTGTATGGCAATAGAGTCTTTAGTTCAATTACATCATCCTGTTTTTCTACAGTAAAGGGGAAATGTAAATTCACTTTACTTATTTACTCCCTTAGTCACCAGAACTCTATTGAATGTGTTTGTTTCAAGATTTGAAAGTAACACACAGTCTTTCCCTTCAAATATGGAAGACAAATCAACAGCTAATGACAATAGAATGTGATAACTGTCATCTTCTTACTGAGCCTATTAAAGTACAGAGAAAACACACCAAGTGCACTAAAGGTTTGTAAACGCACCAATCAGCACTCTGTAAAAACGCACCAATCAGCGCTCTGTGTCTAGCTAAAGGATTGTAAACACACCAATCAGTACCCTGTAAAAATACACCAATCAGCGCTCTGTGTCTAGCTAAAGGTTTGTAAACGTATCAATCAACATGCTGCAAACACAGACCAATCAGCACTCTGTAAAATGGACCAATCAGCGCTCTGTAAAATGGACCAATCAGCAGGACGTGGACGGGGCCAAATACGGAAATAAAAGCTGGCCACCCAAGTCAGTAGGGGCAACCTGCTCGGGTCCCTTTCCATGCTGTGGAAAGGTTGTTCTTTTGCTCTTCGCAATAAATCTCGCTACTGCTCACTCTTTGAGTCCGCACTACCTTTATGACCTGTAACACTCACTGCGAAGAGTCCGGAGCTGCACGCCCCGGCCATAGCGAATAATAATTAAAGATTAAATGCCTGAGCTATATTCATTTCCACCCCACACCTTCTCCCTGGATTTACCTTCTTCCCTGTATTAATACCGCCATTAAAAGATGGCGCTCTTCCTGCTTCTTCTTCATTCATTTTTCCCTCGCCCGCGAAAAGACTACCTGACAGCGCAGGCGCAACATGACGTCCGACCGGAGAAACCGAAGCCTATCTGGCCACGCCTTCTGCAATGAGGTCATTTCCACCTTAGCCCAACCCCTTCCCCTCCAAATGTATATAAGGCATTGCATTACCACCATTAAACGAGACTTGATCAGAGCACTGTCTTGTCTCCATTTCTCGTGTCTCTTGTTCCCCAAATTCCCACCCCCTCCTCCAGGGCCTACACTGACTATCCCACAGGCCGGGATACGTGGTGCCCAACGTGGGGCCTGGAAACGAGGGACTCCGTGAGGAAGAGGACGCCAAAGGACGGTCAACCGCTAACGAAGACAAAAGGAGTCAAACTCTTCCGATCACCGCGGGAACCTGCCGCGTCAGAATCGAAGGTAAGTGACGCGTCCGAAATGGGACAAGAATTAAGCCAACATCAAATATATGTAGGACAATTAAAAGAGGCTTTAAAGATACGAGGAGTAAAGGTTAAAGGTAATGATTTGTTTAAATTTTTTGATTTTGTAAAAGACACTTGCCCTTGGTTCCCACAGGAAGGAACTATTGATATTAAAAGATGGCGTAGAGTAGGGGATTGTTTTCAGGACTATTATAATACTTTTGGGCCAGAAAAAATTCCTGTAACTGCCTTCTCTTATTGGAACCTCATTAGAGATTTAATAGATAAGAAGGAGGCCAATCCGCAAGTCATGGCTGCGGTCGCTCAGACAGAGCATATTTTAAAGGTTAGCTCCCGCTCTAACCTTACAAAGCCTCCGCAAGATACGGAGGAAGATCTTATTTCCCTCGAAAGTGATCATGAGGAAATCAAGTCTCCTTCTGTAACAGATAAAGAAATACCACACGAAAACAAACCAAAAAAATACCCAATTTTACAGATGCTTCAAAAGGAGGAGGAAATTAATAAGCCTAATCAATCGGATATAAATTGGGATGATTTAGAGGAAGAGGCGGCTAAATATCACAACCCTGATTTGCCTCCCTGTTCTTCATACCCACCCCCATATAATAAGACACATAATGAGGCTTCTGCGCCCATTGTTATGGCAGCAATAGATCCCAAAGAAGAATTAAAGCAAAAAATTGCTCAACTAGAAGAACAGATTAAACTTGAAGAGTTACATCAATCATTGATAATTAGGCTCCAAAAGCTAAAAACAGGAAATGAAAAAATACCTAACTCAGACGCTATGGAGGGTTCCTTGCACCCACTTCAGCGGCCTGGACAACATGTTCCAAGAGGGGGGTTAGTTGCTAGCCGACATAGAGAAGACTCCTCCCCCAAAGACGTTTTTCCAGTCACTGAAACCATAGATGAACAGGGACAGGCTTGGAGGCATCATACTGGATTTGATTTTATTATTATAAAAGAGTTAAAGACTGCTGCCCCTCAGTATGGGGCTACTGCTCCATATACTCTTGCTATAGTGGAATCTGTAGCTGAGAATTGGCTCACTCCTACAGACTGGAATACCTTAGTCAGGGCAGTTCTTTCTGGGGGAGACCACTTAATTTGGAAGTTAGAGTTCTTTGAAAATTGTAGAGATACAGCTAAAAGAAATCAACAGGCAGGAAACGGTTGGGATTTTGATATGTTAACTGGTTCAGGTAATTATGCAGACACTCAGGCCCAAATGCAATATGACCCTGGACTGTTCTCACAAATCCAGGCTGCTGCTACAAAGGCCTGGAGAAAACTTCCCGTTAAAGGAGATCCAGGGGCCTCGCTCACAGCGGTTAAACAAGGACCCGATGAGCCATTTTCAGACTTTGTGCATAGACTTATGACCACGGCAGGTAGAATCTTTGGAAATGCAGAAACGGGTGTAGATTATGTTAAACAGTTAGCTTATGAAAATGCTAACCCCGCCTGCCAAACGGCAATCAGACCTTATCGAAAGAAAACAGATTTAACAGGATACATTCGCCTTTGTTCAGATATTGGGCCCTCATATCAACAAGGCCTAGCAATGGCCGCCGCTTTTAGCGGCCAAACAGTAAGAGATTTCCTCATTAACAAAGGTAAAGATAAAGGGGGATGTTTTAGATGCGGTAAAAGGGGACACTTTGCAAAAGATTGCTGTGAAAATCAAAATAAGAGTCCAGAAGCAAAAATCCCAGGCCTTTGCCCAAGGTGTAAAAGAGGAAGGCACTGGGCAAACGAATGTAAATCTAAAACTGACAGTCAAGGAAATCCTTTACCCCCCAGGCAGGGAAACGGGATGAGGGGCCAGCCTCAGGCCCCAAAACAAGCATATGGGGCAGTCATCTTTGTTCCAGCCAGCAACAGCAATCCATTTCAAAGCTTAGTAGAGCAACCCCAGGAAGTGCAGGATTGGACCTCAGTTCCACCTCCCACACAATACTAACACCTGAAATGGGACCGCAAACCTTATATACCGGAATATATGGACCCTTACCACCTAACACTTTTGGGCTACTTTTAGGAAGAAGTAGTGTCACCATGAGAGGCTTACAAGTCCTCCCTGGAGTTATCGATAATGATTATGAAGGAGAAATTAAAATTATGGCCAGAGCTATTGATAGTATTATTACTGTCCCTCAAGGAGTTAGAATAGCTCAGTTACTCCTGCTACCTTTGGTTAAAACAGATCATAATATCCAATACTCTAATAGAAATATAAAAGGTTTCGGATCATCAGATATATATTGGGTGCAACCAATTACAAATCAAAAACCCTCTCTAACCTTATGGTTAGACGGGAAGGCATTCACTGGACTAATAGACACAGGGGCTGATGTAACTATCATTAAACAGGAAGATTGGCCCTCTCATTGGTCTACCACAGAAACTTTAACTCACTTGAGAGGAATTGGACAAAGCAGTAATCCTAAACAAAGTTCTAAATACCTAACATGGACAGATAAAGAAAACAATTCAGGCCTCATTAAGCCATTTGTCATCCCTTATCTACCTGTTAACCTTTGGGGGCGAGATCTATTTTCTCAAATGAAAATTATAATGTGTAGTCCAAATGATATAGTTACTGCACAAATGTTAACTCAAGGATACACCCCTGGTAAAGGTCTTGGAAAAGGAGAGAACGGTATCCCACAGCCTATACTGGTTTCAGGACAACTTGATAAAAAGGGGTTTGGAAATTTTTAGCTCAGGCCACTGACATACCTGCCCCCCAAAGGTGCGCTGACCCCATTACTTGGAAGTCAGATGAGCCCGTTTGGGTTGATCAGTGGCCTTTACTCAATGATAAACTAAGTGCTGCCCAACAGTTAGTGCAGGAACAACTAGCAGCAGGACATATTGAGGAAAGTAATTCCCCTTGGAATACACCTATTTTTGTTATTGTCTGGTAAATGGAGACTCTTACAAGATTTAAGAGCAGTAAATATCACTATGATCCTTATGGGTGCCTTACAACCAGGATTGCCTTCACCGGTTGCGATTCCTCAAAAATATTTTAAAATCATTATTGACCTTAAAGATTGCTTTTTTACAATTCCCCTTCACCCTGCTGACCAGAAAAGATTTGCCTTTAGTCTTCCATCTACAAATTTTAAACAACCAATGAAGCGCTATCAATGGAAAGTCTTACCTCAGGGTATGGCCAATAGTCCTACCTTGTGTCAAAAATATGTAGCTGCCGCTATAGAGCCAGTCAGAAAAACATGGGCACAAATGTATATTATACATTATATGGATGATATTTTAATAGCAGGAGAAATTGGCGAACAAGTCTTACAGTGCTTCGCCCAACTCAAACAAGAGTTAACAGCAGCCGGACTACAGATAGCCCCAGAAAAGGTACAATTACAAGATCCATACACTTATCTTGGTTTCCAGATTAATGGACCCAAAATCATTAATCAAAAGGCCGTTATACGTCGTGATCATTTAAAAACTTTAAATGATTTCCAAAAATTACTGGGAGACATAAATTGGCTTCGACCATACTTAAAGCTCACCATAGGAGAGTTAAAACCTCTTTTCGATATATTAAAAGGAGACTCTAATCCAAAATCCCCCAGGTCCATTACTAAAGAAGCATTAATAACACTCCAACAGGTAGAACATGCCATTGCAACACAATTTGTTACCGGTATTGATTATTCTCAGCCATTAATATTCCTTATTTTTAACACAACAATAACCCCTACTGGCTTATTTTGGCAGAACAATCCCATTATGTGGGTACACCTGCCCTCCTCCCCTAAAAAGGTTTTGTTGCCTTATTATGATGCCATAGCTGATCTAATTATCTTGGGAAGAGAAAACAGTAGAAAATACTTTGGAATAGAACCCTCTACCATTATACAGCCCTACACTCAATCACGCATCCATTGGCTGTTACAAAATACGGAAGCCTGGCCAATTGCTTGCGCTTCTTATACTGGCGTGATTGACAACCATTACCCACCTAACAAACTTATTCAATTTTGTAAACTTCATGCGTTTGTATTTCCCCATATTACCAGTAAAGAACCTCTCAATGACGCATTACTAATTTTCACTGATGGATCTTCCACAGGACTTGCCGCTTACACTTACAATAATGTAGTCGTTAAATTCCAGACCACTTATACATCAGCTCAGCTGGTCGAATTGCAAGCTATAATTGCAGCACTATCAGCCTTTCCTTGTCAGCCACTTAACATTTATACAGACAGCGCCTACCTGGCTCATTCAATACCCCTCTTAGAGACTGTGTCTCAAATTAAACATATTTCAGACACAGCTAACCTATTTTTACAATGTCAACAACTTATCCGAAAAAGGACTACTCCCTTTTTTCTTGGGCATATTAGAGCACATTCAGGATTACCGGGACCTCTAACACAAGGTAACGCAACAGCTGACACGGCAACAAAAACCATAGCCACAGTCACTACAGACAATTTGCAACAAGTGCAAAAAGCACATGCCTTACATCATTTAAACGCCCAAACCTTAAGACTTATGTTTAAACTTACCAGAGAACAAGCTCGACAAATAGTTAAACAATGCGCCAACTGCATAACATATTTACCTGTTCCCCATCTAGGAGTTAACCCCCGAGGACTCATCCCCAACGAAATTTGGCAAATGGACGTTACTCACCACTTAGAATTCGGTCAACTAAAATATATCCATGTATGCATAGACACCTATAGTGGATTCATCAGTGCAACTCTCCAAACAGGAGAGGCCACCAAACATGTCATAGCTCATTTATTACACTGCTTTTCTATTTTAGGAATACCCAAACAAATCAAAACAGATAATGGCCCCGGTTATATAGCCAAAACCTTCTTACAATTTTGTAATACCCTACAAATTAAACATACCACAGGCATTCCCTATAATCCCCAAGGACAAGGTATAGTAGAAAGAGCTCATCTGTCATTAAAAACTATTATCACAAAATTAAAAGGGGGGAGCTGGTACCCCGTGAAGGGTACCCCCAGAAACATACTCAATCATGCCCTGTTTATCCTTAATTTTTTAAATTTGGACAGTCATGGAAAATCGGCTGCCGACCGTTTCTGGCATCCTGAATCTCAAAAACAGTTTGCAATGGTAAAATGGAAAGATCCACTTGATAGTTCATGGCATGGCCCCGATCCAGTTTTAATTTGGGGAAGAGGCTCAGTATGCATCTTCTCACAAAAAAATGATGCAGCCAGATGGCTGCCTGAAAGATTGGTAAGACAAATAAATCATAACCATTGTCAGTCCAGGGAAGATAAATCTTCCTGAGAAGTCCTTTCCTTCTTGTTTTTCAGAAAATGAAGCCTAACATGAAATTCCTTTGGAGAATAATCGCTCTATATAACATAGTGACAGTCTATGCAGGTTTTGGTGACCCTCGTAAGGCAAAAGAATTATTACGAAAACAATACGGCCAGCCTTGTGACTGCAGAGGGGGACAAATATCTGAACCTCCGTCAGATAGAATCACCCAGGTGACCTGCACGGGCAAGACAGCTTACCTAATGCCAAACCAGTTATGGAAATGTAAGTCTACCCCAAGAGATACCTCACCTAGCGGGCCACTCCTAGAATGCCCTTGTAGCTCTTTCCTATCTTCTGTACATAGTTCCTGTTATACCTCCTATCAACAATGCAAATCAGGCAATAGAACATATTATACGGCCACGTTACTAAAAACACAAATTGGAGGCATCAATGACGTACAAGTATTAGGATCCACTAATAAACTTGTACAATCTCCTTGTAACGGCCAAAAAGGAAAGCCTGTTTGTTGGAGCACTACCGCCCCCATTCACATTTCTGATGGAGGAGGCCCATTAGATATTGCAAGAATTAAAACCGTCCAGAAAAAATTAGAAGGAATTCATAAAGCTCCATATCCTGAACTTCAATATCACCCTTTAGCCCTGCCTGAGCTTAGAGATAATTTTAGGCTCGATGCCCAAACCTTTGATATCCTCAATGCTACTTACAATTTACTTCAAATGTCCAATACAAGCCTGGCCCACGATTGTTGGCTTTGTCTTAAAATGGGCCCCCCTATTCCTCTAGCCATACCTAACCTTTCATTGCCCTATGTCAATTACTCAAATGAATCCTTAGTAAATAATTCCTGTCCTATTACTCCCCCCCCCCTTAGTTCAACCGATGACGTTTTCTAATTCCTCTTGCCTCTTTTCACCATCATATAATAACACTAAAGAAATTGATTTAGGCTATGTTGTGTTTGGCAACTGTACTTCCATAATCAATGCCACCAACCCTTTGTGTGCTATAAATGGCTCGGTTTCCGTTTGTGGAAACAACATGGCATATACGTATCTACCTACAAATTGGACAGGACTTTGTGTTCTGGCCACTCTTCTCCCCGACATTGATATCATCCCTGGAGATGAACCTATCCCCATCTCCGCTATTGAACATTTTATTTATAGACCGAAACGAGCCATACAATTTATTCCCTTGTTGGCTGGACTAGGAATCACCACTGCTTTTACTACAGGAGCCACAGGCCTAGGAGTCTCACTAACCCAATATACTAAATTATCCAATCAATTAATCTCAGATGTACGGACCTTATCCAGTACTATACAAGATTTACAAGACCAAGTAGACTTGTTAGCTGAAGTAGTTCTCCAAAATAGAAGAGGTCTAGATTTGTTAATGGCAGAACAGGGAGGGATATGTTTGGCTTTACAGGAAAAGTGCTGTTTTTACGCCAACAAATCCGGAATCGTCAGAGATAAGATAAAAACTTTGCAAGAAGAACTAGAAAAGCGCAGAAAAGGCCTGGCCGCCAATCCACTATGGACTGGACTCGATGGACTTCTCCCCTATCTCCTGCTATTTCTTGGTCCTTTACTCACTCTTCTACTCTTCCTCACTCTCAGGCCTATAATCCTTAATAAGCTTATGGCATTTGTCAGACAACAAATCGAGGCCTTCCAGGCCAAACCTATACAGGTTCATTATCATCGCCTTGAGATGACTGAAAATGGTGAGTCTTATTTACCTTAATAAGACCACCTCCCCTGTGTGCTGAACTGGACAGTCAATGACGGGTAAGAGGACACTATCTCCATCGGAGCCTAAGACAGGAGGGCCGCCCTTGCTGCTGCCTTATCCCATGACGGGCCTAGAAGGTGGGGGTGAGTTGACCCAACCTAAGACAGGCGCAGTTCCCGAGGGGTTTTCTTGTCATAAAAATACAAAAAGGGGGACCTGTCCGGAGCTGCACGCCCCGGCCATAGCGAATAATAATTAAAGATTAAACGCCTGAGCTATATTCATTTCCACCCCACACCTTCTCCCTGGATTTACCTTCTTCCCTGTATTAATACCGCCATTAAAAGATGGCGCTCTTCCTGCTTCTTCTTCATTCATTTCTCCCGCGCCCGCGAAAAGACTACCTGACAGCGCAGGCGCAACATGACGTCCGACCGGAGAAACCGAAGCCTATCTGGCCACGCCTTCCGCAATGAGGTCATTTCCGCCTTAGCCCAACCCCTTCCCCTCCAAATGTATATAAGGCATTGCATTACCACCATTAAACGAGACTTGAGGCCGGGCGCGGTGGCTCACGCCTGTAATCCCAGCACTTTGGGAGGCCGAGGCGGGCGGATCACAAGGTCAGGAGATCGAGACCACGGTGAAACCCCGTCTCTACTAAAAATACAAAAAATTAGCCGGGCGCGGTTGTGGGCGCCTGTAGTCCCAGCTACTCGGGAGGCTGAGGCAGGAGAATGGCGTGAACCCGGGAGGCGGAGCTTGCAGTGAGCCGAGATCGCGCCACTGCACTCCAGCCTGGGCGACAGAGCGAGACTCCGTCTCAAAAAAAAAAAAAAAAAAAAAAAAAAAAAAAAAACGAGACTTGATCAGAGCACTGTCTTGTCTCCATTTCTCATGTCTCTTGTTCCCCAAATTCCCACCCCCTCCTCCAGGGCCTACACTGACTATCCCGCGGGCTGGGATAGCGAAGGTCTGCGGCTTCACTCCAGAAGTCAGCAAGACCACGAACCCACCAGAAGGAAGAAACTGTGGACACATCTGAACATCAGAGGAACAAACTCCAGATACACCATCTTTAAGAAGTGTGACACTTACTGCGAGGGTCCGCGGCTTCATTCTTGAAGTCAGCAAGACCAAGAACCCACTGGAAGGAACCAATTCTGGACACACTATTAGCACCAACATTTCTTTAAAAACTATCAAGACTCCTTTGAAATTCCTATATATTGTCCAAAACGTGTATTTAAAACTGGTGAACTAGTCATAGCCAGTTTTACGCCCTTGCGTAAGAGATAAACTTTATCAAATGGCAGTGAAAAGAAAAGGATGGTTAGAAAGAGAAATGATCATGAATTACACACTAATTCAGTAGTGGAGCAAGCTAGAAGGTACTATTTCCTATCCCTGTCTCTGGACCTAATCATGTAACTTCAAAAACTCAAAAGAGAGAGAAGTGCCTTCTCTACCATGACATTACCATCAAAGTGTTCAAGTTTAGAAAGGAATACCTAAAGTAATGAATGCTTGCAAAAGAAAATCTATGCTGTCTGTACATGGGTTGGAATTCAGTAAAAAAGAATTCCTCCTTCAGAATTAATAATGAAAAAAAAAAAGGGATTTCATTAGCATCAAAAAACCTATGTCATTAGCATCAAACCCCAGGAAAAATCAGGCAGGAAAACAATTCTGAGTGTCTCAGATAAGGCCTGAAAATCAGAATCTAGTCACTTGGGATCCTGAGAGGAGTGATGTTGTTGAGAGCTTATGCTGAGTGTAAAAATTACGTAGCAAAAGGTCTCCATATAAGATTATAATATAATCCTTTTTTAAAAAATAGAAATAAACTTTTGTTCCTTTCTCTTTGTATAAACACAGTACCTAGGACATAATAGATGCTAAATAAATGTTTATTGTATAAATGAGTAAACATTATTTTCATGTGCTCCAAAACAAGATTTAAAATAATTAGCATAAAGAATTATAAACATGAAAAACCTTTTAGATTAAAAAACCATAAGCATAGAACTAATAAAAACTGCATAGAAAAAGTTCAAAACCCACATATTAACCTCCCAGTAAATTTGTTAATCTCGATTTGTAGTGACAACACTGTTATTGCAAAACCAATACATCTTAGGCTAATGGACTAATTGCTTCAGCAAACATCTTAGAAGCCTCACTGTTTTCACACAATGAACTTTTCATTCTTGTTTATGTAGAGTCTAAGGCAGGAGTGGGATGTGGAGGCGAGATGCTCTGCACTATGAAGCTATTCAGGGACCTTGATATTTTAATCTGTTGGTTCTTTCATTGCCTATCACCTCAGAGTTCTCCATAGGTTGCCCTCCATTTAGCCAGCAGATGATAGAGACAGGGAGCATTTGGTAAATGGTATGGGAGGTTTTGTGGTTGAGGCAGGGATATGGGCACATTCCTTCTGCCCACATTCCACTGGCCAGAACTCTGTCTTTGACTTTAAGTCAGAAAGAATGAAGAGCTTCCTTTTGATAAGTAATAGGCATGTTAGTTTTTAAGCAGAGAAATAACCAAGAAGAAAGTTGAGAATTACATTGGCCATGCCTTTATCCCTTCACAAGTAGAAGAACCTGTGAAGGGATAAACTAGACACAGGGAGATCTGTTAAGAATCTATTGCAGTAATGTGGGCAGAGAATGATGAGGCTTAGACTATAGTAGTAGAAAAAGAATAACAAGAAAATGATGAATTTGCAACATACATTGACTGACTTGTTGACTGAGCAGTAGTAATATTCTTGGGTTTTACAGATTTATAAAATATGGGTGGTCTTTTAGTTAACTGATACATTTTTTGTTGGTTTATTAGTTTTTTCTCACAGCGATTGTGATAATAAAGATTTAGATGTGAAGGAAAGTTCATAGAATGCAGTGTCTGTGGGAAGTCAGGGAAAGCTATTGAAGAGTCAAGAAAAAACAAAGGGAATGTTTTGAAATTCTGTATATCACATTGAGGATTTTAAACTCAATGTGTGATAGCAAATTAAGTGGCAAAAGAGGACAAATTATATTCAAATATTTTCCCCTATTTGTTTTGTTGCTATTCTCCACAACTGCCAAACATTCAGATGCAAATAAAATACTTGAATAAATAATTCCATTTTGGCTGTGGCAACTGGTTTACAGTATGCATTTGGGGAAATTCTGTAAAGATGTTATTTTTAGGGCTTAGAGGAGAAAAACTACCTGGGAGGCTAACTGGTAACCACTTAATCACACAATTGATCTAATTGAAATAGCTTTAGTCACATTGTTGACATGTATTATAGCAATTAACTAATGCTCAATAAGTTTAAAATACATCATGAAAAGTCCATTACTTAGACAACTAAGGGTGCCATTAATCCCTAAAAAAAAACCCTACATTTTAAAGCCTTCCTGCAGCCTTTCTGCAATTTATGAGAGACAGGGACATAGCAGCAGTGCAGAGCACAGGGTGATCCCTTTAGTGGTAATAACAGCCAAAGTGATTAACTTAATGTGAGAGCATTTCCATTTCCTTGAGCATGTCAGCACCCCCTCTTGAGTCCCACCTGGGGCCAATTACCAGAAAATTCCAGAATATTCATATTCTCTACTAGGTCATTCACAAAAAAAAAACAAAAACAAAAGAGACTTCCTTTCTTTAGGTCTTCTACACATTTAATTCTCTGTATGAAAAGAAACAAATTCACATACATCTCTCAGTTGTTCAATACAAACTTGGGAGAGGTACTTTTAGGCATCTATGCTGTTTCTAGGCAACAGAAACATTTTAAATAAAATTTTCATTAATTTCTCAACAATTATGCAATAATTTACACGTGCAAGTACTCTATCAAATACCTTTCACCATACATATTCATAAAGTAGAATTTGAAAAATATGCTCACACAGTAATAGATTCAGAGTGCAAAATAGAGCAGCAGAATTCCTAAACAGGAACATGTCATTGCTAACAAATAATAAAGCACCAAAGAATACTTGAGCTACTATGAAGCAAATACTCTTCACTTAATCCTTGTCTCAATCAAATAACATAGATGCTAATATTAATCTCTACTTAGAGATGAGTAAATTGAGGCACCAGAGGGTAAGTAACTTGCTGCAAATCACACAGGAAATGACAGAGAAAATGCAGGGACTCAGCTGGCTGAAGGGTTCACCCTTTTAACCCCTTGATGTCTCTTGGAGCAGGAGAACAGAGAATATTCCAGTATCAGAAGCTACATATGTGGTTTGTAGGATGGAAAGGGCATGGGCAAGAAAGGAGCACAAGGGGTGAGACAGAAGTGTTAGGCAAGGATCAGGTGATGAAGATACTTGGACAATAGAAATTACAAAACTATTTGGTAATAATTCCAGTAATAATAATGATAATCATAAGGCTCTGGATTTGCACAAAACCTGCAAAAGGGTAATGGACAAATCAGGGTTGGAGCCTCAGTCATCTGCATCTATTTCCAGTCTTTTGAAAAATAAATACTGTTCAAGTAACTCTCCATTGAGAGAGGCTGGCAAATAAAATTTGTTTACTTGTAATTAACATTGGTCACCTTTCCTGAATTGTTGCTTAGATGCCAAAGATTTCTATCTACATCTTGCTTTCAGAATTTTCTGCCAAGGATCAATCTCATATTACTGATTGCGGTTTCCTCAGTAAAATTGTCTGTGACATTCTCAAGACCTATCAAATAGAATGTTCTGTATCAACACATGTTTCTATAAGACCGATTTTCTCTTCATTAAAAAATATCTCTCAAAATCTGTGTACACAGGCAAATGTCTTTGCCCTATTGCTCCTAGTAAGTTGCAATCACCCATGCACTATGTAACTTTTAACAAAACAACTAATTTTTATTTCTGATTACTAGAACATAGGTAATTGAGAACTATCTGTCATATGCAAGCTTTGAGCATACCAGAAATTTCATAAATGCATACAATACACACATTCTTTTTATACTTTCTTAAAGTGGTTAGATAGAAAACCAAAAGTGCCCCAGGCTAGATTTCCCAGCGAGGAGATACTGATATGGAGATAAACATGAAGGAAGATTATCAGGGAGTACTTTTGTTACTGAAACACCAGGGGCTCAGTCTATGTCCCATTCCTCCCTCCACAGAAAGCCAATCACTGAGACAACAAGTATTGCCAGAGAAGAAGGTTATTCAGATTCTGCAGCCAAGGAGAACAGGATATCAGTTTCAAATGCATCTCCCCAACCAACTGAAATTAAGGTTTTCTATAGCAGGACAGAAATGTAACCATGTATGAGAAAACAGGAATTAGTTGGGGGATGAGAACAAGGGAGAGGTGTTAGGCCAACAGGAAGCCGGTGCTCAGTTAAGCAATCATGACAGATGAGGGGTGTGGTGTCTCATTTTCTAGATGTGGTGATCTGGTGAGTTTCAGTTCACTGATACTCTCTGGAAGGCCTGATGTTTAGTTTCCTGAGAAAGGAACTCAGATAAGACAAATGTAAGTTTCTCAAGTTTGAAGACTGGAAGGGTCGATTTCTATGTTCATTCAAAAAACCATAAACATCAATTCTATGGGACAATTGGACCAGTATCAGTTCCTCTTTTGTATTTATCAATACCTCAATCATGGGGAGTCTGGTCATAGATCATTCTGGCTGCTTCATGCTGAGGAGGAGTGTTATGGGATACTATGATGTTTAATAATGTAGATAACCCACATTTAAGTGTTTTGTTAAACCTGTTGAGTTAAAGAAGTTAAAGAGTCAAAACTCCTCAATTCATCAGCTATTTAGGCATTTGTATGCCCATCCTTGAATTGGAGGGTCTGAACTAATTTTATTCTTCAAAATTGGCCCTTACAATCTCAAACCCCCACTATCTCTTCCGTAATAATCCCTGGTTCTGGAGGAATTAAATAGTTTAATTTTTGACCCTGTTTTTCATGAAAGCAATTTATTTCGATTGTCACCTTCTCCCAGGTCTACAGATGAGGCTTATACCGGTGTCAGTGTTTTAGATTTACCCAGGAGTCAAAGCCCTGTAATTTAGCACAAAGATGACTTAATAGGACATCTATCAAAAATGTTAAAAGCATCAATACATTTGGTCAAAACAGAATCACAAGTCATTGAAAAAAATAGTTATTCATTTAACAAAAGTGCTAATCAAAACACTTTGAAAGCAATAGAGAAATAAAATTATAATAAAGGAGCATTCTACCCATAATTTGCAGATAGACTACTTTACTGTAAAATAAGTTTCTATCTATAATATAAATGATCAAATATAGTATATGCATCTATGTTAAGAATAGAAGACAATATTTAATGAAATGTTTAGAGACATGAAAAAGAATATTTAGAAATTAGTGTTTCAGTTTACTAATATAGCAGCAAGTCCTGCTGTTCTCTCTAACATATCACAAATTAAAACACTGTGATTTGGTGTCTAGTAGTTACTGTCTACAGCACTTGAAACCAATAAGTAGTTAGGTTACTCCTTGCATATACCTAATCACTAGCAATCTAGTGACAGAACTGTGACCAAAGCATTAAAAATGTGACAGGTCCTATGCCAAACTTATCAGTGTAAGACAATTAACATTCTCCTTCATATTAAAAAAAGTAGTATATGCAAATATCAGTTTTGGAAATTCAAAATGAGGATAAATAATCCTCAAGTGCACATATTTTATTTTCAAGTCCACACATGAAGGCCTGTCATCAGTGATAAAAGGCTTAGGATAAAAATTTAAAAATCACTACAAAGTTTCACAAGTTTTTATTGCTACTTAATCTAGGAGATTGCCACTAAATTTTAATAATGGTAAATATAACTAAAGTAGTTTGAGAGAAATCCTATTTAATATAGTTTCCTTAAGGACAAGGCCAACATTTCCTCAACATTAAAACTTTGTGCCCATATCACAGTTTGTCCTCATCATCTAAAGGAAAAGATCTGAAACCAACTCAAATTATTGATTAAATTAAATTACTTTGGAAAAAAAACAATATTTAAAAATTTCTATTCTCACCTACTTTTCCAAATAACAAAATAAATAGTGTACTATTGCTGTTCAGAACTTATAAAAACAAGTCTTTATTTTAAAACTCTATATCTCTCTAGATTATTAGAAGTAAGCAAAACCAATCCAATTTTAAATGGCTGGTGTGCTCTATCTTTTTTTGGAGGTATGACAAAGGTATCTTAGGACTTTTAAACAAATAGAGCAAATGATGAATTGTTGGAAATGCATACAAAACAAAATAACTACTATAGAACCAAATAAAAGCCTTCCATTAGAGACTAAAAACTTCGGTGGCTTTATATATATGTATGTATAGGTGAAACCCAAAGGAGAACAAGCAGCAAATAAATGAAAATTAAAAGGAGAAACATAACAGAAAATCCACTCCAAATTTTTCTCCTACTCAATTTAACCTTCGAAGTTATGGTGTTACCCAGAGCCTAAACACACACACACACACACACACACACACACACACACACACACACACACACACTCTGAATATTTTGTTCCTGGTATACAAATTAATGTCTTTATGTCCACCAATACCACTTTACATTTCATGCAATTAAGAAATTCACTTTAGGCCAGGCACAGTGGCTCACGCCTGTAATCTCAGAACTTTGGGAAGTTGAGACAGGAGGATCACTTGAGATCAGGAGTTTGAGACTAGTCTGGTCAACGTAGTGAAACCCTATCTCTACTAAAAATACAAAAATTAGCCAAGCATGGTGGTTTGTGCCTGTGGTCCCAGCTACTCAGGAGGCTGAGACACTAGAATCACTGGGACCTGGGAGGTGGCGGCTGCGGTGAGCTGAGATCGTACCACTGCACTCCAACATTTTTCAAAAAAAAAAAAAAATTCACTTTAGGCACATGACTAGTAAGTAATTTTGTGTTAGTACTATCTACAAAGCAATATAAGCATTCATGTGAAATTCGCTTGTAGGGCTTTGTAGATAAAGCAATCTAAAAGCGTGCTAAATCTAGCTTCATGTTTAGCTATATTAAAAAAGAATTGTCAAACTGTTAATTTATTTCTTTACAATATTTCTTATTTTACCTTCATCAAGACTAAGAGCTTTATCTATGAGCAATGTAAATTTGCCAGATTTCTCTAATATTCTATCAAGTTTTAAAGAATCATTTACTATCTAATCTTTTTGTTTGTTTGTTTTTGAGACGGAGTCTCGCTCTGTCACCCAGGCTGGAGTGCAGTGCCGCGATCTCAGCTCACTGCAAGCTCCGCCTCCCGGATTCACGCCATTCTCCTGCCTCAGCCTCCCGAGTAGCTGGGAATACAGGCGCCTGCTACCACACCCGGCTAATTTTTTGTATTTTTAGTAGAGACGGGGTTTCACCGTGTTAGCCAGAATGGTCTCAATCTTCTGACCTCATGATCGGCCCCCCTTTGCCTCCCAAAGTGCTGGGATTACAGGCGTGAGCCACCTCACCCAGCCCTAATCTTTTTAACTTTCTATTTTCTCTGTATGTACATGAAGGTGATAGAGAAACAGAAAAAAAAGAAATTCATATGACATGCTTACACTTTCTGTTTTGTCCTAAGTTTTCTTTTTAAATAACAAATCATTTTACTATAGTACAAAAATTTACCACACAAGATTCTTTCTCATATGAAAATCTTTTCTTTAACCTTCCTTACCAAAAATATATCTTCATATCCATAACTTTTTCCTGTCTCTCTCCCATACTTACTGATTCCTTTCTTCCTTATTTCATAAATAAGCTTTCTAAGTCCATAATTAGAATTAACCTTTAGGTAACTTCTGAATTAGACAAAATTACTATTTTTCTCAATAAAAACATATCTTCTTTGGTACATTTTATATAGAGAATTTTATATTAACTAGAATTCTTATTCTTACTAATCTTAAATGTTAATGAAAACCTAGAAGGCAAGAAATTCTGAAAATTCTGAACTATTTATCAGATATTAGCTAGCATTTTATAGATGAGAACAGTTCACAACTTTCAAAAACCTGTTTCCCCATATCGTAACCCTTTTTGAATTGGAAATGACCCAAACATCCAATAAGCATTCAAAATAATTTTAAGATTTTAAACTACACAAAAAGTTCACCTACAAGCATTGATCCCATTTACATGTTTTCAATTCTTTCATTTTTAAAGTTTATTTAGATAGCTTCCGAAAACTGAGATATTAAACAAAGTTAATAATCATTTTAAGTCATTTCCTTGTGAACCACTTTTTATACCCTGTGGATATCAGGTGCTTACCTAAGTGAGAACTTTCAAATTAAATATATGGACATTTTCCCTAATAACTCAGAAGATTCAGCTGTTTTCATTAAAACAACATTAAATTAGACTTATTTGTCAAACAAATCACACAAATACAGATTATTTTATTTTGGCTGGCTTTATAGTTTTATAACCTTCTGTACCAAACTTTGACACCTCAAACTATCTAATAAAGACAAATATAAAACCCAGACAAAAATGTATGCTGACAATTCTGAAGACATTTCTATTTTTATTTTACCAATAATTTTAAAGTCATCTTTTTTATTGATGATTTACTCAAGTCACATGAACTTGAAAAATGCTTGGACATATTCCTTTAATTATGAGTGCTCTTTTATTTATGAGCCAATCTGGTACCCTGTAAAAACAACACATAACATCTAGACCCATATACATTTATGCAAACAAAGATCCAATAGTTTTTACTTTAGAATTCTAGGCATGAGATAGCAATACAAACTCATTGGTTTACAAACATGTTCACATGGCTAACTTTTTCGCCCTCATAGATAGTACAGTGAAGGCTATGAAACAAAACTGGGTAAATTGGTTCCCATGGCAGTTTAACTTTTAAAGGTCAAACTTCCCCAGATTCCAAAGAACACTGGAGCCAAACAGCACCACAGAAGAGCATCACAGTACTAAGCAGACCCAACTCCGTTTAGAACAGCAGCATAAAAGCATATATACATGGACCTCCATCCTGCTTTCCCATTCAAGAGGAAAATGAATTCAATTCTAAGATAGCAGTACAATGCAAAGACAACACAATCAGACAAGATCAGCCACCCTCAGAGTGGTATGGCTGTAGACTTTCCCCTGCTCCATCAACCCAAACTACATACAGACTAACCCAAAGAATGCACCCATGTGGGCTGCACTCTGGGATCAAAGCTTGACCTCCCATAACTACGTAGACATACACAAACAATCACCAAAACACAATCCAACTTCTGTAGCAATGAACAAGCCCCAAGAGTGTTCAAACTGAATCAGTCAAGGTAGTATCCTCTCTCCATCAGTTTGGCTTGTTTAACCTGCAAACTGATATGCCTTTGTGATTTTCCAAATCGAGAGGAGCCATTCCCACTATCTAGTACCCATAAAAGACATTCACCTTTCTGGATATAGATGTCAAATTTCAAGAGGTGTTCTTCATAGGCAATCAGGAGCATGGCTAGGGTTGGCAGAAGTGGGCCCAAATAGGGAGAGACTAAAATCCACCTCTGGCCAAAATGGTCAGATAGCTGCTTAGTCGGCTGGGAAACTCTCCCAGCCCATGGCAGCTAAGTCACAAGCAATGTGTTCACGATCAGGAAACCAAAATTTGTTACCAAAACACCAGGAGTTTGGTCTCACTGCACAGAAAGTCAATCACTGAGACAAAAAGTATTGCCAGGGAAAAAGGCTATGCAGGTGCAACAGCCAAGGAGAGAGAAAAATCAGTCTCAAATTCATCTCTTCGACCAATGAAAATTAAAGGCTTCTATAACAGGACAGAAATGTAACCATTTGTGGGAAAACAGGAATTAGGGAGGGGTAAGGTAGAGTAGTTGGCCAACAGGAAGCAGGTAGTCAGTTAGGTGATCAAGATGGATGAGGGGTCTGACATCTCATTGTCCAGATGTCGTGATCTGGTAAGTTTCAGTTCATTGATACTATCTGGGAGCCTTGATGATTGGTTTCGTAAGAAAGGAACTCAGATAATACAAATGTAAGTTTTTGAAGTTTTAAGACTGGGAGGGACAATTTCTGTGTTTATTTAAAAACATTGTAAACATCATTATTTGAGACAATTGAGTTGGCTTCACTTTCTGTTTTGTTTTTTGTTTTGTTTTTGAGGTGGAGTCTCTCTCTGTTGCCAGGCTGGAGTGCAGTGGCACAATCTTGGCTCACTGCAATTTCCTCCTCCCAGGTTCAAGTGATTTCCCTGCCTTGCCCTCCTGAGTAGCTGGGACTACAGGTGCACACCACCACACCTGGCTAATTTTTTTGTATTTTAGTAGAGACAGTGTTTCACAATGTTGACCAGGGTGGTCTCGATTTCCTGACTTCTTGATCCGCCTGCCTTGGCTTCCCAAAGTGCTGGAATTACAGGCATGAGCCACTGTGCCTAGCCAAGCTGGCTTCACTTATAGGGTCAAAGAAGCATAGGGCAGTAGGGAGAGTACAGCTGAAATGCAGGTCCAGTGAAAGTCCCAGGAAATCACACATCTCAGGACTGTGTTGCCATTCAGAACTGTCTCAAGCTTCTGCAAGCTTATGAAACACAAGGGTGTGTACATATATGTATATATATTTAAGATATATACACGCATGTATATATGTATTTAAATATGTATGTATATTTTTATTAAAACCATGCATGGTGACCAATTTTCAATTGTCTGAGATATTATACAAGTATTAAGAGATCATTAATAATGAGTTAATAAGTCTAAGATATTAAAATTAACTAAATTATACTTAATTATAGGATATTAATTTTATAAGACATTAATTTTAATATCTTAGACTCATAAGATATTAAGATTTTAGACTTATAAGATAATTACAGCCAGACAGACAAGTAGCTGGCAGCTTTAGTTCTATACCCTTAGTCATGGTTTAAAATAAACAGGGAACAAAAAACTCACATTTCCAGATATCCTTTCTTGTAGAAGGTCAGTGTACTCTTGAACAAACCAACCAACCAACAAATAAGATTTTCTGTCATCTCTAACCCAACAGAATAGGTCTCCACCTAAAAAAGGATGATCAAATAGGCTATAAAACCAAATTCACAAACATTTCTGGCACATTAGGAAATAACTTCTGAGTCATATAAAAACCAAAACCAGAAACAAAAACACAAGCACAGAATCCAGGGGGAAAAAGAAACAAAAGAGTCAGTGAAGGTAATTTCCACTGCCACTTGGAATTTGCTGCAGAAGCCAAGAGGGGATGTTTGCTTCTATGCCTACACAGTTAAATTGGCTCTGGAAGGTGCATTTACATGGATATCTTGGTGGAAACTCTAGTTTCAATGAACTTATGCAAAGATTTCTTTAACTCATTGGTTAAAGGAAGACTGTAAACTTGTTCATTAACTCTATAAAAAATAAAATAAAAATGAATGTTTAAACTAAGATCTCCTTCAAAGCAGGAACATTCCCAACTTTGCAAAGTTCAACCTCAGAGCAGACTGTTCTTCCTCTGACTCCTTCTTAATGAAAGCTGTACTGACTCAGAGATCTACTTCCATCTGTACTGGCAGGATACCACAAGCCTTTCTATTCTATCTTTAGCCATGCTCAGCTGCCTTTCTGGATTATTCAAATTATCTCCTGAAATACCTCTCATTGTTTTTGTTAGTATTTTGGTTAAAACTTTTTATTGTATTTAACTCTATTTATTTTTCTCAAAATGAAGATTCTTTCATTTTGCAGAATGCAGTGTATATAAATTTCCTCAAATGCATGTAATGTGTTACACTAGAAACACAGTTTCTCCTCTTTCCATGGCTGTTGTAAATCAAAAGTAGAAATTAAATGGCTGAACTCAATCTCTTATGGGCTAAGAAACATAAAAGTATTCCAAACTGTGTTCAAAATTTATTCTTGGTGGAACCAAGAATCCATGAGCCTCTTTTACATAGTGTCTACTTTGATGGAAAATCACCCATGCATGATGACTTGTCCCCTCCATCAGTTTTATTCTGACAAATCAGAGCAGCATACGGGCAGCTACAAAAGAGAATATATATTGAATCAAGGAGTATTTTCAAACTTTTTCTCCTTAGTTGCTTAGGGAATTATACTCAGTAAATAATAAAGCACTCCACAACTTATTCTAAAAAATTTTCTGATTTAAAGTTTCTGACACAGCATGATACGGTTGATTGTGCCAATGGATTTTCCTCCTTAAGTCAAGAAAAACTGCACAACAATAATTACCTAATTAAGATTTGCATAATTATGATTACTAAATTCCAAGAGAACTATTGTAGTAACAATATAACAACTTATCTAAGGCCAATTAAGTTGTTTTTCTGTTCTGCTTTAATTTATTTTAATCCAAAAGAGCAATAAACCTGATATGTCTAGTTGATGACTTAATTAACTACGGTATATTAAGAAGTTTGAAATTGTTATGATGCTGAAAACCTCAATGCCCTTCAAGGGCGGCATCTTTATTCTTTATTTCTTAAATAGTTTAGAATTGTCACCATTTTCATAAGTAAGGCTATATCCCAAATTAATATTAACAGGCAACAAAACTTAATGATTCAGGGATGTTTGTTTACTAATGAAAAAGGGAAAGAAAAGGGTAATGTCACTTTCAGTGATGGAAAGAATTAGTTTTATATCTTTGACAGTCAGATTGGAAAATCTGCAACGCAAAATTGAAACTCTGTTCACTTTATGAAAGGAGCAAAAGCATTCAAGGACATAGAAAATAGGATCAAAGAGAAGGTGTGAGATAGATTTATCTAAGGTCTTTGATTTATGTGTTTTGAAAACATCTCTAAGACTATTCTTGAAGAGAAGGACAAGAGAAAAAGTATGTTAAAATCTTCAAGTGGGTTTCATAGTTCAAAATCAAAGGCACTCCACACAATTACAAAAAGAGGAAAATTGGAAAATCACAGAGATATATCGAGCTAGAGTGGCTTAATTAGAATGATAAAAATATGAAAACTTTCTTTTTTTATATTCTTAGTTTTAAAAAATGTATTGGTTTCATGGCTACCAAACATGTGGTCGCATGATCACTCATGTTTTGTCAACAATACTACATAATTTGAGAAGCTGTTAATATCCACAGCTATCTGCTCTCCTTTGAATCCTCAATCCTTCTTCCCAATATTTCTTTTTTTATCACAATTAAGTATCTAACTCTTTATTCACCCATTTTTTACATCTATCTTAATTTACCAAATAATTTTCTTTTCGGAGATAAATTGACATAGCCATTTCCTTTCACTTTAAGAATATTTGGCCTCAATATGGTGATATATTCAGTTTAAAAAAAACCTACAAAAATTTTCTATTAAATTCAAGAGATCTGCATTTACTTTCTTTAGAACCATCAGTGTTTAACATTTCATGAGGATGATGGGTTCACACAGTTTTGTAAAGCTGCCATCCATGGCATTTTAAAGAGATTTGACCTGAGCATTTCAAGCTATGAAAAAACTTTGATATTTAACTAAAATATCATCAAATGGGACAGGATTTGATGTTTTTATACTTAATTATTTAATATCTAGACATCTCTAAGCATTTATTTTTCTACTTCCTATCTCTGTACATCAGTAGTTCTTATTTTTTTTTCCATTCTAACACCTGCTTACATGCAAAATAATCACATACCCAGGTATTGAAGTTGGGCTGTTGATAAAAGTTGGGATTATACACATTTGCTAATACAGGCTATCACTAATTTCATTTCTTTCTCACAACGATTAGAAACAAATACGTGAGAACTGATGTCTTTGATTATCACCACTGGAATGTAGCAAATGTTTACAGAGAAACCCCATTGCTCATGGGGTTTATCCTTGATATTTTTAGTCCCCTTGATATTTTTACTCAGAACATGTCAGAAAAATACAATACTCACTAAAATAGGAAATTGTCATAATCACTGACTCCCCAGACAGAAGCTTCTTTTACAGAAGAATAAACCGATTCTTTAGGAATAAAAGTTACTTTCCCAAATTGGTAATACCGATTTTGATTAAAAATGAATGCCTTTCCTATACTACTAAGCTGGGCTTTATTATTTCTTTCATTTTAAAGATCCCTTGGTATTCTGGATTTCTTTCTATAGCTCCTTCTTACTTTTACTTATAATTACTGTGTTTTATCCTTCGGTTCCCTAAACTTGAACAACTCTGGCTTGTGAGCTTATTAAAACAATTTTAAGGTTGGATAATCTTTATCAAAAGCAGGGTAGTATTATTAAGATTACCCATTTAGCATATATAAGCATTTTTCAAATGACCAAATAATTTAAGATTTAATGTTCCACTATATAGTCAAAAGCCAGTGAGTCACACCACCTTTTGTTTTCTTATGTTTACTTTTAAAGATTGTCTTAGCACAGGAAGAAGTTCTGAGTGTTCACTGTAGTCCCTTTCCCTAAGGCAGTTTCTTCTCTTGTTTGTCAAGACTTCTGCATTTCTTTCTTGGCTCAAGGAAAAAATCTTACTCTATAACAGTTAGAGAGGAAAATTAAATAAAAAACTTTCTGATTAGAGAAGGCAATTGAATAAATAATCTGCAAAACTTTTTTTGTGTGTTACAGAGTTTCAGGAATAATTACCATTTTTGAACAGCTTCTGCATTGAAGCATATTTCTTATAGATTCTTATTCTGAGTTGGGAGCTTAACGTCTCTCATCCTAAACTCCAAATCAAAGAAAATGGGGGCACCAAAGCACATAGATGTTTAGAGTTTAGCAGTTTTAACATATAAACTACTTTCAAACAAGTAGAACTCTTATATTTAGCTTATAATTCTTAAAAGTCCAATTTAAGACATGTTTATGACTTACAGAAGGACACTACTGAAATGAAGATGCAAAATCTGAGTCTAAACTTTTTCTAATTGTTTTCATTAAAACATCAATGGCTTTGCTTTAATGGCTCTAATATTATGGAACTCAATCAATATTAAGTTCAGCAAGTGTTTCATTTCTAGTTTACATGTAGGTACAACAACAGCAATTCAAAATGATGTTTGTCAACTCTAAAACAGTGTGAGATTTTGTGTGTTTATTTATTTTTATTACAGTAAAGGTTCATGAAAAAGACATTAAATAGTTAAAACAGTAACATGTTTGAATTAAAACTAAAGTTCATCTACTCTTAAGAGTTAAAGTATTAATTCGAGCATATCCTTGATAGATATTAAAAACTATCATGGCTCTCCTTCTCCCTTCCTCTCTTGTTAAGAAAACATGAGCTACTTCATCTGAAAGGTATTTCTATTTTGCAAAAAAAATAACATTTACAATCCTTCACATCCAATTTGTATTTCATAAAACAACTTCTTCTTTCTTCTTTCATCAAACAATTAATGAATACCTATTACATAAATGTTACGCCTGTTCTCATGGTGTTTACAGTCTAGTGCTAATCATGGGCATAAAAACGGACAACAGGTAATTTGAGACAAGTGGAGTGTTAAAGGAGCCATTAGGAAAGTACATTTGACCTGAATTCACAGCCAGAAAAGGCTTCCTGGAGGAGTTGGAAATCTGAAAAGAGAATAGCAGTTAGCCAGATGAGAAGGTGAGAAAAATAGCTTCTAGACAAAAAGAGTAGCATGAACAGTGTATGGGAGAGTCAGGAGGAGAAAACGGAGAATGAGAGAATGAGAATGATTAGAGCAACTAAGGAAGTGAAAGAATACAATGAGTAGTGAAGCTAGAGAGGAAACCAGTGACCTCAATACACAAGAGTACTGTGGTTTGAATGTCCCCTCCGAAACTCATGTAGAAATTTAATTGCCATTGTGACAGTATTAAAAAGTAAGCTTTTTAAAGAAGTGATTAAGGCATAAGGAGCCTGCCTTCATGAATGAATTATGCTATTGTCTGGAGAGTAGTCTCCCCGTAAAAGAGTAAGTTTGACCCCCATTTTCTGTCTTGCATGCATGTTTTCTTGCCAAGTGATACCTTCTACCATGTTATGACACAGCAAGAAGACCTTTACCAGATGCAGCCCCTCAATCTTCAGTTTGCCAACTTCTAGAACTATGAGCTAAATCAATCTCTTTTTTTAAATATATACATTGTCTAGTCTGTGTTACTTCTGTTGTAACAGCAGAAAACAGGATAAGACATGGAGCTGTCATACCATGTTGTAAAAAATGGTTTTGTTTTTATCCTAACATAAATTAAGGGTCACTGGATGATTTTAGATAGGAATGTGGCATGATTAGATTTGTGGTTTACAAAGAGGGCTATAGCTGCTTGTTTCACTGCTAGTCTAGCTTCAATATGGAGAATGAATTTAAAGGGAGTCATACTGGATTTAAGACCATTTAGAAGTCTGTTGCCAAAATATAGAGAAAAGACAAAACTGACCTAGATTGAGGAGTGTTGGTGCATATGGAGAAAGATTTATAAAGAAATTAAATTTAATGTGCTTTTCAGATCCATAATGATTTGGGGAAGGGAAGGAGATGGAGGAAATAAAGATGACTTTGACTTGGCAAAGGGTGCGTGGAAATGACATTAAGTGAATGGGTAAAACGGTGCACCTTTGAAGGTGCAAACATGATTTCAGTCTGAGACATGTTATTTGTGAGATGTCTATGGATTATTTGTGTAAAAATTCAATAGCAGAGTCAGAAATATAATAGAGATTCTTATAACCCACTTAGGGAATTATCTTGATTGCACAGGATAAGAAATACAATGGAAATTTCTAGTATTTAATTTGGGATTGATCCCAGTTACTAAGAATAAAACCTGAGAAGCCCCAATAATTAAGGAAAGAGCAGAGAGTAAAACCTGAAAGGCAATTTGAGAAGAAATAGCCAGACATTTAAGAAATATAAATGTAACAAAGAATCCAAGGAAAGCAGATGCCATATTTGATAGGTAAAGTAATAGCTCTCAAATGAGATTCACATTCTAAACCCCAGGAACTGTGAATATGATACATGATATGACAAAAGGGACTTTGCAGAGATGATTAAGTGAAGGACCCTAAAATGGGAGATTTAACTAGATTATTACATGGGCAATCCCAATGTCATCACAAGTATCCTTATGAGACAGAAGCAGGAGAGTTAGAGTCAGAGAAAGGGATATGGTAATAAAAACAGAGGGGTGGTGTATGAAAGAGACTGGGAGAGAAAAAGAGATGAGCCAAAAAGCTCAGATGACTTCTAGAAGCTGGAAAAGACCAAGAAATGGATTCTCCCCTAGAGAGAAGAAATGTGGCTTTGCCAATTCATTTCAGACCTCTGACCTCCAGGATGTTAAGACATATTTGTGTTGTTTTAGGCCACATATTCTGTGGTAATTTGCAACAGTAGTAGGAAACTAATACTCTATATGAGTTGACTTAAGCAATAGAGGATTTATTGATGACTTTTAAAAGAGAAGGAATCTCTTCAAAAACAATTTGTGAAATTGCAGTGTTTTGAGTAGTTAAAAAGAGTAAGTTATCCTTTGAATCTTCAATGGTTACATCTCCACCCTGGCTGTTTCAGGTTGCTGGCTTCTTCAGCTCCAAGTCTGGGATATATGAGGCAAAAGGAAACCCAAGGAACTCTCCAGTGTGTCATTTCTTGGTCTCAAGATTCTTAGCTGGTCTATTTTCCTCTTTCTGCCTTTCAGAGCCTTCTTCTGTGTTTTATACATAATGTTCAGGGGTTTTAGCTGTACTTGGCAGGAAGAATGGGGGAAAGCTCCAAAATTGAGTTCTTAATTTTATTTTTTTAAATTTTTGCTTATCTGTGCTTTTCAATATTTTTCCATTGGACATGAATTACTTGTGTTTTTAATAAATGTGTTTTTGCATCATAATGCCTACAGTGGTACTTTACATGTCACATAGTAATTAATATACAAATTGAAATTTATTTTGCATAAAATAATCTGAAACCATGAAAAATAAACAAATATGACAAATATTCCCAATCCTATTTCACCTGTGACTCATCAATGACATCAACTCTCAAATGGAATTTTCTAAAATTCATCCTATACAAGGTGATTTTCAAAATACTTAACAAGTGGTATGGCACAGGCAGAAACTAATAAAGTGATTGTCTGCAGTCAGAAAGGATACTGGCTAGTACAATATAGTGAGGCTTATCAGTCCTACTTCTATATAGAAGCTAATAAAATTCCTAAGAAAGAAAAGAGTTCCATGGGCAATGACCTTTGGGAAATAACACTTACCATTTCCTTCCTTCAGAATTCTTTTCAGAAAAAAAAAAGTATTATTAGCTTCATTAAATCTAGATTTTATTTTATCATGAAGTTGTTTTCTCATCAAACCCACTCCCTACACACATATTCACAACCTAGAGAATACAATTTGAAATGTTCTCTCAAGTGCTTTTATGCTAAACTGTTATTCTGCCAACCCATTTCTTGTCCGTATCCTTTTCTCCCAGTTAATAATTATTGCCACTCAAATATAATTTATTCTGTAAAATTACTTATTCTATATCCTAGTCTGTTTAAGAAAAAGGACACATCTAAAATTAAGTCATATGAGACATTAACACTTCCCTGGATCTATGGATACATTTATTTACTGGTGCATATCAGCAATAAGTAAATGCAGCATGGGCTGGGCACAGTGGCTCATGCCTGTAACCCCAGCAGTTTGGGAGGCCAAGGAGTTCAGGTTACCTGAGGTCAGAAGTTTGAGGCAAGCCTGGCCAACATGGTGAAACCCCATCACTACTAAAAATACAAAGTTAGCCAGGCATGGTGGCTCAGCTACATGGGAGACTCAGGCAGCAGGATTGCTTGAGCTTGGGAGGCAGAGGTTGCAGTAAGCCGAGATTGTGCCAGTGCACTCCCACTTGGGTTCTGTCTCAAAAAATAAAATAAGTAAATTTGGCATATTAGAAAAAGGTGAAAGTGATGAGTTCAGAGCTAAAATCACAGATAGATTTTCTGCAATATCATCCCTTCTCACTTGGTAAGAGCTCCTTGTGGAAAATTCTGCAGCTGTATCTTGGCTCAGATACTACAAAGTTTAGTAGAAATCTGCCATCATTACAAGATGAATAAGTGAAAACCTGTGTACCGAGTATTTTATGCCTCTTGTATGGAGTAAGGTTGAATAAGAATTGTATGGTGTTGATCTAATTCTTCTTTCATATTTAAAGTGATATTTTGTTTTTAGAGAGAAAATAAAATCTAGAAGCTTTCTCAGTCCCTCTGCTATTGGAAGTGTGATGGGAACGAACTTCTGTCTGACTATGTCGTTATGTCTATATCATATTGCAACACTTAGATAACCTACGAAAGGAAGTTAAATGATGTGTAATGAGATATTTCCAGAGGTAATTATATCAAAGAAGAACAGATCTCTTTATGCAAGGGGATCCAGTAGATAATGCAAAACTATTAGCCAATAAAGTTAAGAACGGAGAGGGAAAAACCACAATGTGTCATTGAAAAGGATGCAAAATTAAACTTCAAAATACATGAAGATAACTAACATTACAAATAGGCAAATCAGCCAACCAAACCAAACCAAAAATAGATATTACAAAATGTGAACAGGTAGATATAAAAATAAACCAATCAACATTTTTGGAAATTAAGAATATGATCATTGAAATTAAAATTTAATAAGCCATATATAGTACTGTTGAATAAAGGAATAATTCAGTTTAAAGATAATAATAGGAGACACAAGAGTGTGGCATGAACATGGAGAAGCAAAATTAAACAGGAAGTATGTGACCATGAAGTGAATGCTCAGTCTCAGAGATCAGAGGCTTAAAGAATAGGATAGACTGAAACCTAAAAAGAAAGAAAAATAGTATCCCGGCATGCTAAAGAAAAGAAAAGTTCCTCAACACCCTTCTTGGTTATTTTTCCAATACAATACACGCTGAGTCCACCTTACCACATCCTGTTTGATACCAGCTTTATCAACTTTTCCATTAAAATAGTGTAGTCAATGTTGGACTGTCTGTATACACGTCTATCCCTTGTATAACTGTGTAATGGCTGAAATTGGGGAATTAGGGCAGAAGTATCAGGTAGCTCTAAGGATTGTTAAGGATCTAATATTTGAATGATTACCGGGGACACACAAAAAAACCTATGCAGATGACAACTTAGCACAGAGAGTAACTCACAAGTGCTACATTGTGTCCTTGGTTGACAAGGACCTTAAAAAAGAATCCAAAAGAATCCTGGAGTTCCTAACATGTACATTTCTAACCTAGATAAAACTCTGAATAGATGTCAGGTGACTATGGAGCCCCTAGGTTCTAACTCTTATATGCCTTTCTTCGACCAACTTTCTGTTGTTTCCAGTTCATTAAACATTCCGTAGCGTGATATGTAGCTTCCATTCACCCATTTGCTTTATTATGTGCTGAGTATGGTTAAATATGCTCACTTTCGGCCGGGCGCGGTGGCTCAAGCCTGTAATCCCAGCACTTTGGGAGGCCGAGACAGGTGGATCACGAGATCAGGAGATCGAGACCATCCTGGCGAACACCGTGAAAACCCGTCTCTACTAAAAATTACAAAAAACTAGCCGGGCGAGGTGGCGGGCGCCTGTAGTCCCAGCTACTCGGGAGGCTGAGGCAGGAGAATGGCGTAAACCTGGGAGGCGGAGCTTGCAGTGAGCTGAGATCCGGCCACTGCACTCCAGCCCGGGCTACAGAGCGAGACTCCGTCTCAAAAAAAAAAAAAAAAAAAAAAAAAAAAAAATGCTCACTTTCGTATGCTGTTTTGAAATTGATACTTTGTCTCACTTAAAAATTTTAGGCCAGGCTCAGTGGCTCACATCTGTAATCCCAGCACTTTGGGAGGCCAAGGCAGGTGGATCACCTGAGGTCAGGAGTTCGAGACAAGCCTGACCAATATGATGAAACCCCATCTCTACTAAAAATACAAAAATTAGCCAGGCATGGTGGTATGTGCCTGTAATCCCAGCTACTTGGGAGGCTGAGGCAGGAGAATCGCTTGAACCTGGGAGGTAGAGGTTACAGTGAGCCAAGATCACGACACTGCACTCCAGCCTGGGCAACAGGAGCGAAACTCTTTCTCAAAAAAAAAAAAAAAAAAAAAAAAAAAAAAATTAAATAATGATCAAAGTGTACAAAATCCTAGGAAGAATATGTCTTATACTTTTTTCTGAGTTCTGTTGCACAGTGTGGTGAATATGGTTAATAAAAAAGTGTCACACATTTCAAAATTGCTATGAGAGTAAACTTCAAATGTTCTTAACATGAAAATGTTAAGTATTTAAAGTGATGGGTATGTTAACTAACTTGATTTAATTAATTATTTGACATTGTATCCATAGATTATGACATAACTTTGTAACCCATAAATTTACACAATTATAAATTGTCAGTTTACAATAAAAAGTGGCATATTTTTAGAAAAAAATATTCAGTACAAACAGAAGGCAGAGGTTAAAATATTTAGAAAGAATAAAAGGAAAGGAAGAAAGAAAAAAAGAAGGAAAGGAAGGGAGAAAGAGAGAGATGAAGGAAGAAAGAAGACAGTTTACAGACTCGGGAAATAGTTGAAAATTTACAAGATAGACTGAATAGGACTTTCTCCACCACTTCTTCTTCTTCTTCTTCTTTTTTTTTTTTTTTTTTTTGAGTCGGAGTCTCGCTCTATCGCCCAGGCTGGACTGCAGTGGCCGGATCTCAGCTCACTGCAAGCTCCGCCTCCCGGGTTCACGCCATTCTCCTGCCTCAGCCTCCCGAGTAGCTGGGACTACAGGCGCCCCCACCTAGCCCGGCTAGTTTTTTGTAATTTTTAGTAGAGACGGGGTTTCACCGTGTTAGCCAGGATGGTCTCGATCTCCTGACCTCGTGATCCACCCGTCTCGGCCTCCCAAAGTGCTGGGATTACAGGCTTGAGCCACCGTGCCCGGCCTCCACCACTTCTTTTCCCTGCCAAAAAATAGAAGAGAAGTAATGACAGGAGAGGTAATGACTGATTTTTATGTTTTTTCAAAATGAAGAGAGGAGATGTAAAATCAAAAGGATATCCAATTCCAAGGCTGGAGTTTTTAAAGTTCACCTTAGAAATGACATGGTAAAATACAAATTTGAAAAGTTACCATAAAGTAAAACCATTTACTTACCAAAGAATAGTAATTGCCTTGGCAGCAAACTTTTGAGCAAAAATAAATAAATGCTAGAAAATACTGGTATCACATCTTCAAATAGCTGAAGGAATTCCACACTAGTGCAAACATCATGCAAGAGTAACTACATCTGGCAATGCTGGAGACTGAATTCTCTGAGAAGGTCTCCTACAAAAACACAACTAAATGATGAATAACATATTTTCCAGAGCATGCTGAGCTCCAGGAAGCAGGGGAAAGCTGTTCTCCCTCCCTCAAAAGGACTTAAGTAGCTGAAAGTGCGTGCTGTGAGAGGTAAGCAAGTGAGAGAAATGCGATTGCTCCTCAAACAGGTGGCTTTAATACGAGCAGGTGCCCTTCATACTACTGCAATTATACATTAAACTTTTGGCCGACAACGAAGTAAGGAAGCTGAAGCTGAAATGCCTATCTTAAGCTAGGATACCCTAAAAGGTCCAACTAGATCTATGATACGCCAGAGACCCTTAACAGAAACAAAAGCTGAAGAAAAGCATTCCCAATGTAAGGCCACACTATTCCCAGACCAAAGTCAATCTTAAGTTTCTAAATACTATCAAGCAAATAAGGAGACAAGATATAATGAATGAGGCAGCAGAAAAAAGAGAAAAAAAAAAAGATTTAGCCCATAAAAACCTTAAGATAATTAAATTGTCAGACGCAAAATGTAGAATAGCCAATGTAGAAAACATAAAAACTGAATTCTCTGATAGACCAAGCCACAAGAGACTTTCATAAATAAGCAGGGAATTCTAGAAAAGCAACCAAATGGAACTTCTAGATATTGAAAATATAATGGCTGAAATGAAGCAAACACTAATTAAAGAGGTTAAATAGCAGAAAAAACATAGCCAAAGAGGTAACAGTAAAGGTATATCTGAAATATTACCCACAAAACAAGAGCAGAGAGCCAGGGGAATAGAAATATGAAAATGGAGATATATACATGTAGGATTGAATGAAAATGTTCAATCCAAAGTAGCGCTCTGAGTAGAGTCCTAGAAAAAGAGAAATGAGGGAATAGAAGAGAGGCTTGCCAATAAATGTATGAACTTAGGAAATTATGAGAAATTTATAAAAAATAGAACTACAAACTTTTAATCAAGAGGTAGAAAGTCTGAATAGCCCTCAAATTATTATAAAAATTGATCAATGCTGAAATAAAGAAAAATTCTAGGCCCAAGTTATTTAACATGCAAGCTCTAATATACTTTTGATGATATTATATCTTCAATCTAATATAAAGTCTTCCAGATAATGGAAAACTAGAGGGTGAGGATATTGCCCAAATCATTCAATGAGACCAGTATAACCTTGATACAAAAATATGATAAGGAGAGTTTAAAAAAAAAAAAAAAAGGAAAATGACAGGCCAGTCTCTCTCATTCATAAATATACAAACAAAAGTTTTAAAGAAAATATTGCCAATCCAAATTTAAAAATTTATAAACTACACGATCTACTAAGAGCAATTTATCATTATGCCAGAAATTCACAAATGATTTCTTACAAATAAAATTACAGAAAATGGAAGGAAAACCATATGATCATCTTGAGAGAAAAACTTATTTGAGAAAAAATAGACACTGATTCAGAATAAAAACTCTTTAAATTTTAAAACCTGTCAAAATAATTTGATAAAAAATAGACACTGATTTGGGAGAAAAGTTCTTAGCAAAATGAGAAGGGAAATGAACTTAATCTGATAAATGATATCTGCCAATAGCCTACAGCAAATGTTATCATTAATGATGAAATATTGGAAGCATCACTTTCAAAGACAGAAATTTAGCAAAGAATCAATAGTTTCAAATTAACATTCAGTTAGAATGTCTAACTAGCAGCATCAGACTAGAAAAATAATGGGAAACTAAGGATGTGAAGGGAAGAGACAAAACATATTATTCACAGATGATATAATGGAGAAAACACAAAATAATCTAACTAAAATTTGTAGAAATTGATTAAAGTAAAGCTAGGTGGTTGGTTATAAGATTAATATGCAAAAATTATTTGTGTATTTATATCTCATCAAACAACAATTAGGAAAAAAGTCTTGTATAAGTGACATTTGTGACAGCAACAAATATTGTAAGAATGCTAGGAAGATACCTAAAAAACATTTCAAAACTTATATGGAGAAAATTATGCAAGCATTAAAAGATATTCCAAATGATAAACTAATGAAAATCTTACATATCTGTGAATAAAGAGATACTCTTAATGTCAGCTCTTTCCTAATTGATGTGAAGAGTCAGTGCATTCCCAAGCAAAATCACCATAGGATTTGCTGTAATATTTGATAAGCTGATTCTAAAATGTTTATAGAATAACAGTGTCAAGTACATTCAAGACACTCATAAAGAAAAAGGAGCAGCCAGGCACAGTGGCTCACACCTGTAATCCCATCAATTTAGGAGGCCGAGGTGGGTGGATCACCTGAGGTCAGGATTTCGAGATCAGCCTGGTCAACATGGTGGAACCCTGTCTCTACTAAAAATACAAAAATTAGCCAGGTGTGGTGGTGGACACCTGTAATCCCAGCCACATGGGAGGCTGAGGCAGGAGAATTGCTTGAACCCAGAAGATGGAGGTTGCAGTGAGCAGAGATCATGCCATTGTACTCCAGCCTGGGCAACAAGAGCGAAACTCTGTCTCAAAAAACAAAAACAAAAACAAAACAGAACACAAAAAAGGAGCTTGGGGTTAGGGTTTCACGGCCCTGTGTCCTCTGCTCCAGGAGGTCTAGGTGATTCTGCCATAGCCTCAGCCTCCTTCGCTCTGTGACCTGCTGGTATTAGAAGATTCAGAGCTAAGACTCCAGGACATTCCTGAAGCTGAGAAATGGAACTGGATACTGTTGCTTGGAAATATAAATAGCAAAAATAGACACCCTATTACACACTTTCTGTAGGAGAGTAGGACGTTACCTTCAGCAGTACCTGGCTCCACATTGCAAAAGTACCTTCTGAGAGAGCAGCTGATCTTGACAAGAGGGATTCTCCCAGCACAGTGCACCAGCTCTGCTAAGGGACAGACTGCCTCCTGAAGTGGGTCCCTGACCCCTGTGCCTCTTGATGGGGAGAGACCTCCCAACAGGGGTCAACAGACGCTTCATACAGGAGAGGTCCAGCTGGAATCAGGCTGGTGGCCCTCTGGGATGAAGCTTCCAGAGGAAGGTGCAGGCAGAAATCTTTGCTATTCTACAGCCTCCACTGGTGATGCCCAGGTGAAAAGGATCTGGAGTGGACCTCCAGCAACCTGCAGCAGACCTGCAGAAAAGGGACCTGACTGTTAGAAGAATAACAAAAAGAAAGCAATACCGTCAGCATAAAATATCCCCACACAAAAATCCCATCCAAAGATCATCAGCCCCAAAGATCAAAGGTAGATAAATCCATAAAGATGAGGGAAAACCAGAAAAAAAGTGCTGAAAATTTCAAAAACCAGAATGCCTCTTCTCCTCCAAAGGATCGCAACTCCTCTTCAGCAAGGGCACAAAACAGGACAGAGAATGAGACTGATGAAGTGGCAAAAGTAAGCTTCAAAAGGTGAGTAATAACAGACTCCTCTGAACAAAAGGAGCATGTTTTCACCCATTGCAAGGAAGCTAAGAAACTTGTTAAAAGGTTACAGGAACTGCTAACTAGAATAACCAGTTTAGAGAGAAACATAAATGACCTGATGGCACTGAAAAGCACAGCAGGAGAACTTTGTAAAGCATACACAAGTATCAATAGCCAAATCGATCAAGCAGAAGAAAGGATATCAGAGATTAAAGATCAACTTACTGAACTAAGGTGTGAAGACAAGATTAGAGAAAAAATAATGAAAACGAAGGAACAAAGCTTCCAAGAAATACGGGACTATGTGAAAAGACCAAACCTACGATTGATTGGTGTACCTGAAAGTGACAGGGAGAATGGAACCAAGTTGGAAAACACACTTCAGGATATTATCCAGGAGAACTTCCCCAACCTAGCAAGATAGGCCAACATTCAAATTCAAGAAATTCAGAGAATGCCACTAAGATATTCCCCAAGAAGAGCAACCCCAAAACAAATAATCAACAGATTCTCCAAGGTTGAAACAAAGGAAAAAATGTTCAGGGCAGCTAGAGAACAACTCAGAATTAAGAAACTCACTCAAAACAACACAACCACATGGAAGTTAAACAACCTGCTCCTGAATGACTACTGGGTAAATAACGAAATTAAGGCAGAAATAAAGAAGTGCTTTGAAACTAATGAGAAGAAAGAGACAACGTACCTGAATCTCTGGGACACAGCTAAAGCAGTATTAAGAGGGAAATTTATAGCACTAAATGCCCACACCAGAAATCTGGAAAGATCTCAAATTGACACTCTAACATCACAATTAAAAGAACTGGAGAAGCAAGGGCAAACAAATTCAAAAGCTAGTAGAAGACAAGAAATAACTAAGATCAAAGTAGAACTGAAGGAGATAGAGCCACGAAAAATCCTTCAAAAATGAATGAATCTAGGAGCTGTTTTTTTGAAAATATTAATAAAATAGATAGACTGCTAGCTAGACTAATAAAGAAGAAAAGAGAGAAGGATCAAATACACACAATAAAAAATGATACAGGGGATATCACCACTGATTCCACAGAAATACAAACTATCATCAGAGAATACTACAAACACTTCTATGCAAATAAACTAGAGACTCTAGAAGAAATGGATAAATTCCTAGATATACACACTCTCCTAAGACTAAACCAGAAAGAAGTCGAATCCCTGAATAGACCAATAACAAGTTCTGAAATTGAGGCAGTAATTAATAGCCTACCAACCAAAAAGCACCCAGGACCAGACAGATTCACAGCCAAATTCTACCAGCGGTACAAAGAAGACCCGGTACCATTCCTTCTAAAACTGTTCCAAACAACAGAAAAAGAGGGATGCCTCCCTAACTCATTGCATGAGACCAGCAACATCCTGATACTAAAACCTGGCAGAGACACAACAAAAAAAGAAAATTTCAGGCCAATATCCCTGATGAACATTGATGCAAAAATCTTCAATAAAATACTGGTAAACAGAATCCAGCAGCACATCAAAAAGCTTATCCACCACGATCAAGTTGGCTTCATCCACGGGATGCAAGGCTGGTTCAACATACACAAATCAATAAACGTAATCCATCACGTAAACAGAACCAATGACAAAAACCATATGATTATCTCAATAGATGCAGAAAAGGCCTTTGATAAAATTCAGCATCCCTTCATGCTAAAAACGCTTAATAAACTAGGTATTGATGGAACATATCTCCAAATAATAAGAGCTATTTATGACAAATCCATAGCCAATATCATCCTAAATGGTCAAAAGCTGGAAGCATTCCCTTTGAAAACTGGCACAAGACAAGGATGCCCTCTCTCACCACTCCTGTTCAACATAGTATTGGAATTTCTGGCCAGGGCAATCAGGCAAGAGAAAGAAATAAAGTGTATTCAAATAGGAAGAGAGGAAGTCAAATTGTCTTTGTTTGCAGATGACAGGATTGTATATTTAGAAAACCCTATCTTCTCAGCACAAAAACTCCTTAAGCTGATCAACTTCAGCAAAGTCTCAGGATATAAAATCAATGTGCGAATATCACAAGCTTTCCTATAAATCAACAGTACACAAGAAGAGAGTCAAATCATGAGTGAACTCCCATTCACAATTGCTACAAAGAGAATAAAACACCTAGGAATACAATTTACAAGAAACGTGAAAGACCTTTTCACAGAGAACTACAAACCACTGCTCAAGGAAATAAGAGATGACACAAATGAGTGGAAAAAAATGTTGTGCTCATGGATAGGAAGAATCAGTATCATGAAAATGGCTACACTACCCAAAGTAGTTTATAGATTCAATGCTATTCCCATCTAACGACCACTGACTTTCTTTGCAGAATTAGAAATAAACTACCTTAAATTTCACATGGAACCATAAAACAGCCTGTATAGCCAGGAGAATCCTAAGCAAAAACAACAAAGTTGGAGGCATCACGCTACCTGACTTCAAACTGTACTACAAGCCTACAGTAACCAAAACAGCATGGTACTGGTACCAAAACAGATACATAGACCAATGGAATAGAACAGAGACCTCAGAAATAACACCACACATCTACAGCCATCTGATCTTTGACAAATCTGGCAAAAACAAGCAATGGGGAAGGGCTTCCCTATTTAATAAATGGTGTTGGGAAAACTGAAACTGGATCCCTTCCTTACACCTTATACAAAAATTAGCTCAAGATGGATTAAAGACTTAAATGTAAAACCTAAAACCACAAAAACCTTAGAAGAAAACCTAGGCACTACCATTTAGGACATAGGCATGGGTAAAGACTTCATGACTAAAACACCAAAAGCAATTGCAACAAAAGCCAAAATTGACAAACGGGATCTAATTAAATCAAAGAGCTTCTGCACAGCAAAAGTAAGTATTATCAGAATGAACAGGCAACCTACAGAATGGAAGAAAGTTTTTGCAATCTACCTGTCTGACAAAGGTCTAATATTCAGAATCTACAAGGAACTTAAATTTGCAAGAAAAAAACCAACCCCATCAAAAAGTGGGTGAAGGATATGAACAGATGCTTCTCAAAATAAGACATTTATACAGCCACAAACATATGAAAAAAAAAACCTCATCATCGCTGGTCATTAGAGAAAGTCAAATCAAAACCACAATGAGATACCATCTCAGGCCTTTTAGAATGGTGATTATTATAACAGGAAACAACAGATGCTGGAGAGAATGTGGAGAAATAGAAACGTTTTTACACTGTTGGTGGGAGTGTAAATTAGTTCAATCATTGTGGAAGATAGTGTAGCAATTCCTCAAGGATCTAGAACCAGAAATACCATCTTACCCAGCAATCCCATTACTGGGTATATACCCAAAGGATTATAAATCATTCTTCTGTAAAGAGACATGCACACATATGTTTATTGCAGCACTATTTACAATAGCAAAGACTTGGAACCAACCCAAATCCCCATCAATGATAGACTGGATAAATAAAATGTGGCACATATACACCATGGAATATGATGCAGCTATAAAACAGAAAGAGTTCATGTACTTTGCAGGGACATTGATGAAGCTGGAAGCCATCATTCTCAGCAAACTAATACATGAACAGAAAACCAAACACTGCATGTTCTCGCTTATAAGTGGGAGTTGAACGATGGGAACACATGGACACAGGGAGGGGAACATCACACACCAGGGCCTGCCAGGGGTTAGGAGGCAAAGGGAGGGAGAGTATTAGGACACATACCTAATGCATGTGAGGCTTAAAACCTAGATGATGGGTTCATAGTTGCAGCAAACCACCATGGCAAATGTATGCCTATGTAATAAACCTGCACGTTCTGCACATGTATCCCAGAACTTAAAGTAAAATTAAATAAAAGAAAAAGGAGTGTAGACTTGCCCTCATAGCAAAAGCAGAGCTTATTATATCACTAGATGAATTAAGACAATGTGATATAATTTCAGAGAAAACCAAACTGCTCAATGGAATGGGACGAAAGAGACCAGAAATGGGTCCAAACAACATATGAGAGAGCTGGCATTTCACATCACTGGGGAAATGAAGTTCTCTTTAATAAACAGTGATGGTTTTATATACATAAAATCAATTAATATGAATTCATGACTTAAATGTGAAAAGCAAAGTTTTAGAGATTTCATAAGTATAAGGGAATATCTTTATGAGCTATAATTCAAAGATTTTTAAAGCATTATGATGTTAACTATAAAAATCTTAAAATTCTACATTCTTCTTAATGATTCATACAAATATACATACACTAAAATTTTATTTAACCTATGTGGCTGCTTTATATGTTATAAGTCAGATAGTTTATAGATCATAAGGAGCTAATTTCAAAACATTTTTCATAAAAAATAATCTTGCAGTGGAAATAAGCCCAAAACCCAACTAAGAAAGAGAGTCCATGGATATTCAATAGTCATTTCTTAGAGAAAAATAAATTAACTTGAGTGATATGAATAATTATAGAAAAATAATTAACCTGAACTAGAACTGAGATATTTATTTGTTGTTGTTTTAGTCTTAGCATCAAGTATGTATTTTCTTTAAAGGCCGTTTTTTTAATCCTGAAAAATTTCAACTATAAATAAAATTCATCTCAACCCAAAAATCATTCTCTCAAACAAACTTGATTTAAGCAAGAATATAATAGGAGAAAAGTGATACCTACCTTCTTCTTCCATCATATTCAAAGCATTTTTCTTCATTATCAAATATTATAACTACAGGATTTGGATAGTCCCCTTTCGTAAGTCCTAGAAATTTTGCCTGTGCATTTTGCCCTCATGTTGGTTGAAAGCAACTGAATTCCTGCAGTTTATTAAAGCTTTTCTGGGTTGCTCAAAACATACTGACCACAATAATTTATACTGGATAATTTTACATCTAGTCCCTAGACATAAATTCAGGTAGTATATGTATACCTATGATTCTGCTGTTGTCCTTAGGGTTACACTGACTATGCCTTACCATGTAATTAGAAGGAATATGTTGAAAATAGAGTAATGAGCTCATTTCAAAGCTATGAGTCATTGGCATTAGTTATCCAATGAGTTTTGTAAGCAAAGTCATTTGTAGAAGGTAAACAAATGTAGTTCTGTTCTATCTTATTTTTTCTACTTTTTACAGGGTCTTCCTAAAGTAGTGGATAGTCAGACAAATGCTCAAATAGCTAACTTTATAAATGCTAGTTTCCAATCTATTAATTAAAAAAAAAAAAGAACACTTACCAATGAATGTACTTAATTCAAAAATGGTTTCTACCAACATTATTCTCAACTCTCATGAACTCTGGTAAAATGTCCCATGTATGCTTCTTTGAAATTTTGCTGTCTCATTACTTACACCAAAATCAATCTTTAGAAAAACAAAAACAGAGGGACAGCATTGATGCTTGGTCTAGCAGTGTGGATAAGTATTTTAAAACTAGCAAATACTAAATTAAGAACCACACAACTAATAGTTCAAAATACTATTGTTATATGCACCTCATCTGCAGCTTGCCTAATGATTTTCCAAATATTGAAAACCAACGGGGTTAGTGAATTAATGGTCATTATAATACCCCTCAGCACTCCTATAAACCACGTGCCCAGCTTTACCATATTTTACACACCAAGCAAGAAAGTCAATTATTTGTGACTTCTCTTCCCAGTGAGATCGCACTTCCTCAAAGGCAGAATCACTTTCTTTCCATTTCGCTTACCTTATAGTGCCTCATGCCTAGTTGGCTCTATGTGTTATTAATTGAAAACAGAAAACTAAAACAGAAACTAAGGTTGAATTGTGACTTGAAACAATGGATGGAAGTAACGTAAGTGTGGAACTCTCTTTAATCTGACCCCCTTAAATTATTCTACATGCAAACGAACAGTTTTTAAATAAGTCTCCTTAGACGCAAATCACTGTCAGGTTCCATATGGCCACCAAATAAAATATTTCTGAGGCATTGTTTAAAACATCACGAAGTAATACATTGGAAACAAGTTTTAGTCTCTGTTTCTAAGATGAGTACACAAAAAGATTTTTATCAAATCATTTGAGTTATTGGCCTCTTACAAATAAGAATAATGCATTGGAATTTGGAGACTCAGGGGAAAGGGCGGGGGTTGCAAGGGATAAAAATTACACATTGGGTACAGTGTATTCTGCTCGACTGATGGGTGTACCAAAATATCAGGAATCACCACTGAAGAGCTTACTCATGTAACCAAACCCCACCTATTCCACAAAAACCTATTGAAATAAAATATGAAAAATTAAAAAGAAACAGTCACGGGAATGGTTTTACACTGAACAAGCACTTTCAACAAAGACTTGGAGCTTTGAGTCCTTTTTGAGTCAAATAGCTTAGTATTTTAGGTTTTTGTTCTTTCTGGTAAATATGAATACTCTCCCTGAAAAGGGTAAGTTGTTTCGTTTCATATCTTGCATCAGTGTCTTCAGAGTTAAAAGCTGTTACTTCACCTTTTTACTGAGTGATAAGTCACTGGGGCTTTCACCGGTAGCTTTGTGCTTCAGTAAATACCTCTAAATATAATCTAGCACTACCATCAGCTTACCTAAAACAGCACCCCTTCTATATAATTTCTCACATCTTCAAAGGAAACAAAGATACAGAAACTGGAGGGTACAGTGCTCCAAAAGATAGACTTTCCTGCCAGGCTTCATCAAACATCGTGAATTCTATAGACTTTTCTGTATCAATAGCTTTGTAAAATAAAAATCCCTCCATAAATAGGATGATAGTGAAAAGCAGGCAGGTTCTGTGATTGCTCGGCATACAATTCATTAGATTCTTGCCTACATTTGTTCAGCATCATTTATAGCTGCAAGAAAATCCAACAGCACCTCCAACAGCAAAGATAGGAACAGTGAGCTCTGGAATTCATGTCATGTTTATTTTGATAAGAGAACTATATTCATTTCAGTGAAATTTTGACAAGAAGCAGCAGCAGTGATGAGTTCATTTCCTTGAATTCTCTTTGTCCAAACAGCCTAGGAACTTACCTTTTCACAGAAAGACATTTCCGTGACCATTTTATTAAATTTTAGCTAAGAAGCAATGCTTCCCATTTCTCATACATTCGGGAGGTCAGTTTACATAAAAGCAGCTACCCTGAGGACTCATTTTTATGATTCAGCTTTTACTATTGTTTCTAAGAGCTGACACTAGCATGCACATTTTGAAGTCATTTTAAGTATTGTCTGTTAATTAACATTTATTTTATTAATGTAAAATTTACTAAATCATTCCTTGTTAGATATTCAAAATTTTAATGTATTCAAATGACTATATAAGATGCACAGACAGCTCACATTTTAAGTGTTAGTAGCAGCTAATCTTTCAACAAAATTGCTTCAGTTCTCTAAAATTTGTTTAGAAAATTTCGCTTTAATGACATCAGATTTAGTATTGAATCTGAAAGATAAGGTAAATAAAGAGAAAGAAAAATGAAACACAGGCTGCAGAGACAAGAGAAGATATTTTGACCATAAGTACACAATTTCTCAACCTGAACAAACTTCGAGTCATGCAATTTGATATAAGTTGCCCCCAAGAAGAAAAGCAGTGAACAACCAGTAAGTATTTTCAATAAGTGAAAAATCTGTGACGTAAAATTAGAAATGTCTCAACTACTGACTAGGGTTTCAATGTCCTCGTATATCAATCATTGCAAGAAAATGTTTCCAGTTAGTTTTGACAAGAAATGAGTGAATATGTTCATTTTGCTACTATAACATATCTACAGTCTGAGAAATTCTGAAGCTATAATTTGGAGTAATTATTTATATTATAACCCTCTCGAGTTTATAAAAGGATTTATACCAGGGTTATTTTAAATATAGTAAACCCTGCAATGCATTAAATATTGACTCAAAGATTATTTCCTGTTTTGTCATGGATCAGATACAAAGCTGATAAGAATGATCGATAATTTATCAAAAGTAAGATCTAGCAACTTGGAAAATAAGAAGTTGCAGTTCAATTTTCAATTTCATTTACAAATACTTTTCTCCCAGAGATTTATCTCTGTATAATGTGTTAGGATATACAGAATACAGAATACAATTAACTACTTAATTATACTCTGTATTTAGTAGTGTAGAAAAATTTTAGCGAACTTATTTTTATTATCTAACAACAAAGGAAATCTATGGGATATCTACTATGGGCCGGATACTAAATGGAAAGGACAGAAATACACAGGTGAATAAGACATGGACGGTATTGTTGTTGTAGTCACAGTTTAGTGGAAGAAATAGAAAAATGACTAGTAACTAAAGTACAATGTAAAAAGTGTTCTTTATATGGTGTTATGGAAGCACAGAACGGAAGAGGAGTCAGGGAAAAGTTGACGAAGAAAGGGTTTAGAGGTGGGTCTTAAAGGAAGAACAGGAGTTCAATAAGTAGAAAGAGGAGGAAGGTATCTCCATCAAAGAGAACAGCAAATGTAAAGGTGTAGTGATGTTCAAAAGCATGGCGTATGTAAAGAACAGGGAGGACTTAGGATACGACGTCCTAAACAATCTTGAAGTGCAAAAGAAACAAATTGGGAAGGGATATCAAAGGAAACCAGAGCTGGACAGAAGTTAAAGCAGCAAAGATAGATTTTATTCCAAAAGTATTGCAATAGGGAAAAAGTAACAGAATTGAGCTCCATTCTGAATACAACAAGAACAAATGGGGATTTACAGCCAAAGATCGTCCCGCAGGCATGTGGATAAAAAATTACAAAGAGAAAACATCAGGGGTAAAGGGGATTCTGGTTAAACCAGCTCACAAGGATTCTTGCAGAAGGCAAGACAAGGTGTTCAGGTATTGAGGGTAAGGAAATAGGAATTTGATCAGATATCAAGGGTGGGAAAGTCTTGATAAACTGACCCAGTAGGAACCTTACTAAAACTGAACTAAGGGCTGGGCACGGTGGCTCACACCTGTAATCCCAGCACTTTGTGGGGCCAAGGCAGGTGGATCACAAGGTCAGGAGTTCGAGACTAGCCTGGCCAATATGGTGGAACCCCGTCTCTACTAAAAATACAAAAATTAGCTAGGCGTGATGGTGGGTGCCTGTAGTCCCAGCTACTCAGGAGGCTGAGGCAGGAGAATTGCTTGAACCTGGGAGGTGGAGGTTGCAGTGAGCTGAGATCATGCCACTGCACTGCAACCTGGGCGACAGAGTGAGACTCCATCTCAAAAAAAAAAAAAAAAACAAAACCCAAAACAAACAAACAACAATAAAAAAACCTGAACTAAGTGACCCCAGGACAGAGTCCAAGGGTGAAGTCTAGTCAAAAAGAGGGCTCAGAGGAGCCTAACTAACTGAAGTCTTTGTCAGGGGGTTGAATAGGCTTTCCTGCTATACTAAAGGTTTTGTCCTTCATCATTTAACAACCAGGAGGCCAGGAAACCTTGGGAACAGAAAAAAATATATATAATATTTAGAAATTAAAAACATAGTCGTTTACATTAAGAACTCAGTCAATAAGTTAAAAAAATAAGCGTTAAACCCAGCTGAAGACATAATTACTTGCAAGATGGGTATGAAAAAATTGCCTAATATGCAGCCTAGAGAGGTAATGAGATAGAAAAATAATAAAAGGAGTTAAGAGACAAGGGGAACAAAATATGAAAATCCAATATACATCTAGACGGAATTGCAAAAAAGAAAATAGAAAGAAATATGGAGATGCAAACACCTGAAAAGTAATGTCTGGGAGAAGTGAGCTGCCATGCTGTGAGATGGCCTGTGGCAAAGAGCAATGGGATACCTCCAAGGGCTGAGAGTGGTCCCCATGGACAGTCAGCAAGGAAGCAGGATCCTCAAGGCCTCCAGCTGCAGGGCTCTGAATGCTGGCAACTGTGTGAGTATAGCAGAGAATCCCAAGCTCCAGAAGGCGTATATCCTGGCCAACACCTGGTGGGTAGCCTCGTGAGACCCTGAGCTGAAGGTCCAGCTAAGATGTGTCTGAATTCTGACCCATGGAATGTATGAGATAATAAATCAAAGGACTTATATCCATGAAAGGGAGAGCAAACTTTTCAGCTGTGGAAATAAGAGTGGTGCGATACCTGTGGAGATCTCCAAGCATAGATGGATGACCACGAGTGGAGATGTTGGAAAGAATTGAAGCTTTCCATGAAAAAACAGGACAATAGCATACCTCTAGGAACACCTTGATGTGTCTCACCAAAGTCTATGCATCTGTTTGAAAGCTTTGCCATGAAAGGCAGGCCGAACTCACATAGGTTCAGCATAGCCTTCTTGGTCACATCTTGGAAAAAAAATGCCAGTGTTCAACAGGTTATCCCAAAAATCCTGGAACATGCTTAGTTGTTTATATCCTTTCCACCCTGAAAATATTCTAACCCCTCTGACAGATTTGTCAATGACTATCAGAATGAACTATTATGTATTGAACATCTACTAGAAGTTATGTTACATGATAGTTTTCTTTCACATTAAAAGTATGATTAGAGCCACATTTATTCATGGGCATTCACCCCAGGATGTGCTGCATGTATCATGGTCAAGATACCCTAATACTCTTCTAGAAAAACTGTGCAGCTTACCCATGAAAATCAGCTTGACTAGGTAGCTAAATTATGCGCATGGTTTGTAAATTGACTCCACACGATGCTCACTTGAAGCCAATCTTGGATCCTGTCCTAATAACTATAGAAGCGGGCCAAGGAGAGCTTCCAATATCAGAAATTGGAGAAGTGTCAATCCACATCTGGGATCTTCAGTGGGGTGTAGGATATTATTATTCAATATTACTCATTTAGATTTGCTGGCAAACATGACACAAACAGAAGCTGCACACATAGCGATCTAGTTAAGGGCATGGGCTATTTTTCTAAAAGGAAGAACAGTTATTGTCTATTTCAATTGTAACTCCTTGACTAGTAGAAGACATTTTAAAAATACACTGCATAATCATAAGATATATATGATTATTTATAAAATCATATAAGACACAATCACACAACAACAATCACCCATGCAACTACTTCCCCAGCTAAAAAAGAAGCTGACAATTTTTTTCTCCTCTGATATATAACTGTGAGAGTCTGAAAAGTGCCTTCAGGGAAGGTTATAAGAGTCTCCAAATAGAAATCCGTGTCAATTAAAAGGACAACACCTTGTGGAAACTACAGAACAAAATGTGACTGCACCGACTTGGACCCCATTTCTTTTTTTTATTTTTATATTTATTTTATTTTATTTTATTATCTTTTATTAAGACACAGTCTCACTCTGTCACCCAGGCTGGAATGCAGTGGCACAATCTCAACTCACTACAACTTCTGCCACTCAGGTTCAAGTGATTCTCGTGCTTCAGCCTCCTGAGTAGCTGAGACTACAGGCATTTGCCACCATGCCCAGCTAAATTTTTTGTATTTTTAGTAGAAATGGGGTTTTGCCATATTGGCCAGGCTGGTCTCAAACTCCTAACCTCAAGTGATCTGCCGACTTCGGCCTCCCAAAGTGCTGTGATTACAGGTGGGAGCCACCATGCCTGGCCCCATTCCTCTTCTCTATGACAACCACCTATCTGCTCTAGTCCCCAATTCAGCTCATCTTTTAAATACCAAACTTCTGGCTACTCAATGGAATAGCCCTCTTTGCCCTTGTGCCAATGTGGGCTACAGGTGCCTCTACTCATGCCAACCCAGCTTCCTCGTCTGTCTCATGGCAGAGCCCACAGACCCACTGTCCAGCCCCTTGGTGTGGTTTCTCCCCATTCCATTTCCATCTGATTTGCTAAGCTCAGCCGTGCCAGATTGAAGCAGTAACATCAAGAGTAATAGTGAAACACTGGAAAATTCCAGAAGAAATAAATCTTGGCTCCCAAATATTTAACATAGAGTGTCTCTGATGGGTATGTATTAGTTTACTATAGCTGCTATAACAAATTACTTCAAACTTGGTGAACTAAAATAACAGAAATTTATCCTATCACAGTTCTGAAACCCAGATGTACTAAATCAAAATGTCTACAGAGCCATGCTCCTTTTGAAGACTCCAAGGAAGGATCTGTTTCTTGCTTCTCCTAGTTTCTGGTGGATCCAGGCATTCCTTGACTTGTGGCCACATCACTCCCTGGTTATGTTATGTCTCCTCTTCTCCTCTTCTTCTCTTACAAAACTCCCTATGCCTCTCAGTTATAAGAATACATGTAATTGCATTTAGAGCCCACCCCTATCTCCTGGTTAAGATTTTCCTCTTCAGATTCTAACCATGTCATTGATGAACATCCACAAGACTCTAGCCAGAGCTTGCAGACACATATAAACTTAGAGAAAGCTACTGGATCTCCCTCCTGGAACCTCCCAAAAAGCTCTCCACAATCTGCTACTGGAAGATTATAACCAGCAAGCTAGTCCCAGAAGTAGTGCAATATCTTATAACATTCGATAGATCTGTTTTTCCAAGAGAATCTCATTTTACAAATACCTTTTCTGTCTGACTTGGCATTTAATGAGATAAAGATCAATCTTGGGCTTCTGCACTCAGAAAAAGAAGTCCATTTTAGTAGTGATAATCTAATAATAATAACTTATTATTATCATTGTTACTAAAATACTCATCTATTAATTCATTGTAGATACTTACTTTTTTAATGTTGATGTTAGAAAAAGCATTTAACCTCTGGATTCCAGTTTCCGCAGTGACTAAAACCATGGAACTAAATGCTACATTACAGGAAATAGGTGATAAACTAGTTCATGAAAAAAGACAAATGGTTGAAAAATATCCACAATTAATTTAAAAACAACTAAGTCTTGTATTAAAGAACATATATAAAGCATAATATTTTGAGATAACACGAAAACTAAGAAAACATCCTAAAAGTGCCCAAAGAAAAAAGACAGGTCATCTTCAAGCAAACAAAAACAGACTGTTAGAAAGCGGCTCATTAACAGTGGTAGAGGAAACAATGAATCTCAAGTGCTGAATTAAAATATTCAACCTAAAATTCAAGCTTAGCTAAATCATCATTCAGAAGCAAAGCAAAAGAAAAACATTTTTAGTTTTTTAAAAAATTACCACCACAAATGCTTATTAAAGAAATGATTAGAAGATAATTCAGAGAGAAGCTGAGAAATTTACGCTAATGAAGGAGGAGGATGCAAGAAATAATGATAAGCAGAGAAATCAGTACGCACAAGTAAATCTCATCAAGTATTGTCCAAAGCAGTGATCATAATCACTAACCTAAGAATAAAGAGCAGGAACAAACAAAATATTAAAAAGTGACAATTCATGTATAGCTATGTGCTAGAAATTCTTTCAAGTGTTTTAGGGAATGTGAGAAAGAGAGAGAGAGAAACGTAGTCTCATGGTTTTGAAAAGATGCAGGACACGCTACCCCAAATGTTTTAATTTGAGAAAACTGCAGAAGCAGAAAGGTCTCTTTGACCTTCCTCCACCCTTCCTCTCTGAGGCAAGTCATGAAATCTGGGAAGATTTTTCTGACCCTCCACTGAAGCAAGTTATAAGACCTCAAGTGAGAGGGACCCTCTCTATACCTAAAGGAAAGGGACATTCTTATTGCTGAAGGCAAAGCATTACAGAGAAGAATCTGAACAATTAGGCCTCGTATTATACATATATAATAAATATATATACACACACACACAACTGTATATAAAGCCTAATAGATATAAACTCTATATAGTTTATATATATACATTCTATATAGATATATAAGCTATATATATAAACTATATAGCTGGTCTCGAGCTATAGTTTATATATATTAGGCTTTATATACAGTTGTGTGTGTACATATATATATTATATATGTATAATATGAGGCCTAATTGTTCAGATTCTATATAGTTTATATATATAAAATATACTGTCTGTATATGTATTATATATAATATACTCTATATATGTATTATATATAATATATAATAAACCCCATATAGTTTGTGTATATATTATTATATATATAATTAGTATATATATTATATATAATATATATAATATATATACAAACTATATAAACTACATAGAGTTTATATAACTATATATATAGTTACTACTAATATCCTCACTTATAGATGGTGAAACCAGGCCAAAAAATGACTAAATAACTTGTTTAAGAAATATCCTCACTTATAGATGGTGAAACTAGGCCAAGAATGACTAAATAACTTGTTTAAGAAATTACAGCTGGCAAATAGTAGACCCAGGATTTGAACGTATACTCCTGACCAGTAGTACCCTGCCCTGCTACTATGAGTTAGTAATGTAGAAGACACATCTAAGAAAATTAACCCAAAAAAGTAGGCAATAATGACATGTAATATCAAGAAAAGTTACTGGAGTTAAAGTTTTTTTATCCTCCTGTATCACTTTGGGAGAGATTAGAGATCCTGATTAAAGCTGAGCTTTACTTAGATAAACAGGCAAAACAAACAAGATCTTTTCCATGTTGCTGACAGAAAGTGGTGTGGCATTGTTGAGAAAATTTGAAAACACACATACTCTATGACCCAACACTTCTGACCATAGATATGTGTGAGAAACCCCTGCCAATGTGAACCAGGAGATGTATATTCTAGGAAATAAGGTATATAATCGAGTACAACTGTAAAAATTAAAACTGTCTACTGAAAGGAGAATGGAGTCAAAGTTTTGGTATATCCAAATAATGCAATATTATACAGCTGTGAAAATAAATAAACTATAACTACCCATAATAATCTAGATAAAATGCAGTTCATTAATATTAATATTAAGTGAATAAGAAGTTTTATGAGACTGATATCATTTTGTTGAATTTAAGAACAATTACAATTAAATAATTTCTTATTTAGGCTGATAGATTTAGGGTAAAACCACTAAAGAAAATTCAAAGAAAGACACAATTAAGATAATGTAATTTTAGGCCGGGTGCGGTGGCTCAAGCCTGTAATCCCAGCACTTTGGGAGGCCGAGACGGGTGGATCACAAGGTCAGGAGATCGAGACCATCCTGGCTAATCCGGTGAAACCCCGTCTCTACTAAAAAATACAAAAAACTAGCCGGGCGAGGTGGCGGGTGCCTGTAGTCCCAGCTGCTCCGAAGGCTGAGGCAGGAGAATGGCGTGAACCCGGGAGGCGGAGCTTGCAGTGAGCTGAGATCCGGCCACGGCACTCCAGTCTGGGTGACACAGGGAGACTCTGTCTCAACAACAACAACAAAAAAGATAATGTAATTTTAAAAAGAAGCATACAAGTCGATGAAAGCTGTCAATTTTTTTGTCTTCAGTTGTCTAGTGGGTTCATCTTCATTAAGGAACAAATCAACTGTACCATGTAAGTATAAATGATAACTGTGTCTGTCACTAATCAAGGACTATGATTTCCTGAAATTGTAGAGAAGGAAATACATATTTTTCTCATTCATCCTATGTTCCTAGCAGAGGCTCCTATAACAAGATGGATTAACAAGAGAAGAGCATACAGATTTATTTAATGTAAGTTTTACAAAGTATGGGAGCCTTCATAAGGAAATGAAGGCCTGAAGAAACAGTTGAACCTAAGTGTTTTGTATAGTAGGTTTAATTAGTCATGGAAAAATAGGATAGATCAAAAAGGGTACGTGCTAATGGTACTAAATAGCAAGAAACTTAGCGAGGTCTGTTTGTTCAGATTCTTCTCTGTGATGCTTTGTCTTCTGACATAAAGATGTTCTTTTCCTCCAGGTATAGAGAGCGGCCCTCTCACCTCAGGGTCTTATGGCCTGCTTCAGTGGAAGGTCAGAAAATCCTTCGGAGGTTTCCTGACTTGCTTCAGGGCAGAAGGGTAGGGGAAGGTCAGAGAGACCTTTCTGCTTCTACAGTTTTCTCAGTTTAAAATATGTTGGGGTAGTGTGTCCTGCACCTCATCAAAACCATGAAACTACATTTTTTTCTCCCTGGGAAATGTAGAAAGATGACAAGCCAAGAGTAGTGAGGAAAGAGAGAAACGCTCTCATATTGTTTTATATTGTTTTATACTCAGTACCTGTTTTAAGAAAAAACAAGGTAGTGAAACCAAAGACAGGCAGCCCAGCGCCAGGCCCAAAACTGGGCCTGGGCCTGCCTGGCCTAAACGTAGTAGTTAAAAATCAACTCATGACTTAGAAACCAGCGTTATCCATAGATTCCCGGCACTGGATAAAAGAACATCGTGAAACTCCCTGCTCTGTTCTGTTTCACTCTGACCACCGGTGCATGCAGCCCCTGATTCATACCCCCGATCGCTCAAATCAATCACGACCCTTTCATGTGAAATCTTTACTGTTGTGAGCCCTTAAAATGGAAAGAAATTATGCACTTGGGGAGCTCGGATTTTAAGGCAGTAACTTGCCGATGCTCCCAGCTGAATAAAGCCCTTCCTTCTACAACTCGGTGTCTGAGAGGTTTTGTCTGCGGCTCGTCCTGCTACAGTAGGTGCCATTTGTGTGGGGAAGACCCATAAACAGAATCAGAGAAGTCAGAAATGAAATAATACTGTAGCTGGGTATTATTATTTATTTTTAAATTAATGATGATGATGATGATGATGATTTTCGAGACAGAGTCTCATTCTGTCACCCAGGCTGGAGTGCAGTGGCATGATCTCAGTTCACTGAAACCTCCACTTCCTGGGTTCAAGCAATTCTCCCGCCTCAGCTTCCCAGGCAGCTGGGATTACAAGTGTACCCCACCACACCCGGCTAATTTTTGTATTTTTAGTAGAGATGGGGCTTCACCATGTTAGCCAAGCTGGTCTTGAACTCCTGACCTCAAGCGATCTGCCCACCTTGGCATTCCAAAGTGCTAGAATTACAGGCATGAGCCACTGCACCTGGCTGGGAGCTGGGTATTAAATAACAAATTTCCTCTTTATTCCTGCAAGTCACTTTAGCAAGCACTGGTGGAAGAAAAATGAGTTTCCTGGATTCAGTTTCCAATTCTGCTATCAAATCATTCTGTGAGCACATGGAAATAAAGGGATAATTATACTTCACAGTTGCGTAGTGTCTTTCAGGCATGTACATTAACTCATAATTCTCATAATATACCTGTGAAATTACAGTGTAGTCATAGATCTTACCACTAAGTACCTAAAATATAATCAATAAAACTTAGCCAGTATTATTATATTGATGTCACTCCGTGTATTTAAGTGTAAGGAAGTTACCACGCTACAATTCACTAGAGCATTGGTTCTCAAATATTATTTAGTTTAAGAATTAAACAAGGGTCTTGTTAAAATGCAGAATCCCAACACTCATCACTGATTATTCTGATTCCTCTCTTCTGGGATTAGGTAGAGAAATTTACAACTGTAAAAACCTACCCAAACAATTCTAATGCAAATGGTCTTCAGTCAATACTATTAAAAAATACTATTTAAGAGGACCAAAGGAAATACCAAACAATAAACCAAAGAATTTTATGTAACCTCATGTAAGTGCTAATCTAAGATGTGCAAGCCAAGTTCTAGGCATCTCCCACCCATAACATTATGACCTGCTATTGACCTGAGAAAATATGGATGGACCTACCACAGGATCCAGCTCCAAATTTTCAAACTTAATCCTGAAGCTCACCCAGAGGCTTTGTTCTCTTTGGGGCAAGTTCTGAGGGATCCGTACTAGGACTCCAATTCATTCAACACTGATGACTCGACCCCTTTTCCAAAGAATTTCAAATATGAATACAGAAGATAAACTTGTAAGCAAGCATTCAAATCAAATCAGTCATGAAAAATGTTACAACAGCAGTAAAGTCGAAGATTAATTGGGACATGTCTAATTTCACCTTTTGATAAATAAGATTTCACAGAGAAGGCAAACCGTGAGCAAGATTCATAAGTAAATGGCAACTTTAATCTTCTAAAGTAGAAGAAAAAGAAAAGTGAAATGAGGGCAGGTGGGCTACAGGACACCCAATGCAAAGGCCTCAGTACGGCAAAGACCCACAGGTGAGAAACTAGTGCGTGCTGGACCCACTCACAAAACCCAAGACTTAACTTAGACCGCTAAGATCACACCATGTTAAGGAAAGAACTGGGCACACCTCTGGAGAGGTACCACTCCCCTAGGACTTCGCACAATTGGGCATAACTTTCCAGTTTGTTCAAAAATATCTATAAACTAAAATCAAAATTCATGTCCATCATTTTCATTATCATCTCACAAAAGAGTTATCTGCTCCTTGTGCTAACCTGTTTTCCCTCTTTTTACTGTAGTTGTGTGTGTGTTTTTTTTTTTAATGGTTTGGGGGAATAGTACTACCTTATTACCATATGGTTAATTTGATATAACTTTTGATACTGACAAAATACAGGAGAGGGTAAAGCGAACCTCCACATGCACTATCAAATGAATTCTGCCCGTTTTCTCCTAATGTACAAGACCCACATCCCCCGCCGACCTCTTTATCTTTAAAGTGATTATGGAGTCTAATGCGGCTCAGAGAAAGCTTCTTCTGGAGTCTGCGTCCACACCCTGTCTTCTCTTTGCGTTCTCCCACTTCTCCTCTGGGGACCCACCCGAGGAAGCCGGGGCAGTCCGTCTTGGGCCTTGCACATAGAAAAAGACACCACAAATGCAAGCTGTAGTATGATTCTGAACTTTACTCCTTTTTTCTTGAAAGTGTTTTAGAAGGAGAGAAGCAAGATTCCTAGGATTATATTTGATACGGTAGGAGAAATACATTTCACATAGTTGAGAACACTAATCTCTTTTTAGTATCTCAAATTTAGGTGACATTGTTATCAATCTCCTAAAATTATTTGCTTCTTGCCTTTTAAAGCCTGAAGTAAGAGTTCCTGAGGGTTATGTAAGTTATTTCTTAAATAGCGTGTTCCTGTATAATTCTTAATAGTGTTCCCTTTCAAATCCCAAAAGTGTTTCAATGTGGATGATAAATTATACAGCAATTCTAAGTATAAATGGTAACAGTAACAGCTACTATTCCTTGAGTACCTATGTACAGGGGACTATTATAAGAGTTTTGTATGTATTAAGTTCTCCCTTTTTACATCCAACAGTTTATGTAGATACTAATATTCTCACTTTACATATGAAAAAACTGAGCCACTGAGAGGTTGAGTGACTTTCCCAAGACTATACAGCTAACAAGTAGAGGAGCCTGGATTTCATCCCAGTAGTAAGGCTCTAAAGCTCATACTTCTAAACTACTAATACTTCCTTTCAGCTCTAAGGTGTGTACCCAATAGTGTTCATTAACTAGGGAGACATATTATTTTCTCCATTTTACAAATAAGAGCATTGAGAGAGAAATTTGGTTGCTACTTTTAGGCCAGTCTGACTTTAGAATCTGTGTTCTTGATCTCTACTCTGTATTCCTCCCTGAAATAGTTCAGAAATTATAGCTCCTGAAATATTTCAGGAGCCCTTGGAAACTAGAATTTTTGGGAGATTGCACATCAGACATCAGCAGAACTTTTTTTTCACTCTTAGGATGAGTACTGAAATATCATAATGGAAGCTTCACCCTTCTGTAAGAGAGCAAACACAGTCTTGCATTTTTAACAGTTACGATTTCTCGGGTTCATTGAGAAAATATAATGCTTGGTGTTAAAAGATGCGGGTTAAATTTGGACCTTAGGCAAGTTTTTTATTTTAGACCCTTTGTCTTCTCAGATATGAAAACAGAGGCAAAGCTAGGGAAATGATACAGTCACTACAGCATTATTAAAGTCTATGAATATTTTGTGGGTTTTGTCTCTAAGAATATTAGGTTTGTCAACTAATTCATCAATATCTCAACCCAGGAACCTGGGAGCAATAGCAAGAGGAGTTAAGCTTTTTCTGCTACACTTGGTCTCTAATATGCAAACCTTCTATAGTCACACCTGGAGCTGCCATGTGCAGAACACAGCAGTTGACCATCAACTGTATTTTGTGATCCATTAAGTTTACCAACCAGAGATGCAAAATATTCACACATTCCTTCAGAGTTCTGCTTGCCTACTAACACCTCATCTTCTGCATGTTGTGAGACTAGTCATATTCAGTCAATTAATATTCAGCCAATTAGGCTAAGGAAGGTTTACTCAAACAGCTGTTGTTTAACATCTTTTCTATACTTCTCACTCTATTCCCTGCAGGGAAGAACAAACAAAAAACCAATTTCAGTGTATATAAGAAAATAAAGGCCAGGCGGTGGTTTATGCCTGTAATCCCGACACTTTGGGAGGCTGAGGTGGGCAGATCACAAGGTCAGGAGATCGAGACCAGCCTGGCCAATATGGTGAAACCCAGTCTCTATTAAAAATACAAAAATTAGCCAGGTGTGGTGGGGGGTGCCCATAGTCCCAGCTACTCGGGAGGCTGAGGCAGGAGATACGCTTGAACCGGGAAGGTGGAGGTTGCAGTGAGCCAAGATCTTGCCACTACACTCCAGCCTGAGCTACAGAGAGAGACTCCATCTCAAGATAAATAAATAAATAAAATAAAGAAGAAAATAAGGAGTCATGCAGGCTGTGGGAACACAAGGAAACACACAGACACATTGTGGCTCCCCCATTAACCCCTTAAGTGATTACCAGTTTCACTGTAGAAATACAGAGCCCCCACACAACTCCCTATGCATCCTCTCCCCAAGACAAACTTGGAAGGAAAATTCTGTTTTGTTGCGATTTTTTTTTTTTTTCAATTGGCAGTTAGCTTTCAATTTTAAAAACATCTTCTGGCTACTTGTAGCCATCTCTAGAAATGACAATATCAATTTAATTTTATAATACACAGCTTCCTTATGACTAGAAAAGCAAACCAATCAATTAAGAAGCAGTGGAGAACAGAAAAAAAAAAAAAACAAGAAAAGAAAAGAGGAAAGGTTTCTCTCTGCTTTAGGTCTAGTTCCAATTATAATTCAATCATTATTCTCATTTTTAAAAAATTCACTAAATATAAATCACCAGATTAAAGCTAGAATATGTTTATATTGCCACTACAAAGAAAAAGAGGAAGGAAGGAAGGAAAGAAGGAAGGAAACAAGAACAAACAAAGTAAGAGAGAGACAAAAAGAAAGAAAGAAGAACGAAAAGAAAGATTTATGTAAACTTCAAAGTGTTCAAAAATTTGAATGGAAGCAAATATATGGAAAAATACCACATGCTCATGGATTACTATTGTTAAAGGGTTCATGGTACCCAAAGAGACACCAAATTCAATGCAATCCTTATCAAAATTCTAGTGGAAGTTCTAAGTTCTTTGAGAAATCTCCAAATTGCTTCCCACAGTGACTGAACTAATTTACATTCCCATGGGCAGTGTATAAGCATTCCCTTTTCTTCACAACCTCACCAGTATCTGTTATTTTTTGACTTTTTATAATAGCCATTCTGACTGCTGTGAGATGATAAATCATTGTGGTTTTGGTTTGCAGTTCTCAGATGATGAGTGATGCTGAGTATTTTTTTCATATGCTTGTTGGCTGCATATATGTCTTCTTTTGAGAGGTGTCTGTTCATGTTCTTTGTCTATTTTTTGATTATTCTAAGAAAATTTTGGTGGGGGTTTGTTTTTTCTTGCAGAGTTAAGTTCCTTATAGATGCCGGATATTAGACCTTTATCAGATGCATAGTTTGCAAACACATTTTCCCATTCTGCAAGTTGTCTGTTTACTCTGTTGATTGTTTCTTTTGCTGTGCAGAAGCTCTTTAATTATGTTCTCCTTGTCAATTTTTTTTTTATGTTGCAATTGCTTTTGGAGTCTTTATCATGAAATCTTTGCCAGAGCCTATATCCAAAATGACATTTCCTAGGTTTCCTAGGGTTTTCACAGTTTTAGGTTTTACATTTAAGTCTTTCACCCATCTTGAGTGAGTTTTTGTATATGGTGAAAGGAAAGGGTCCAATTTCATTCTTCTGCATAGGGCTAGCCAGTCTTCTTAGCATCACTTATCCTTGATGCTTTTGTTCTCTCTCTCTCATTCTTTTTTCTTTTCTTCCGTCCTTCCTTTTTCCTCTCCTTCCTTCCTTTTCTTCTTCCTCTTCCTAATGGCAATAAAAAAAATTAGAGATTTAGTCTGGTATTGAATAGGGAGTTCTTTCCCTGTTGCTTGTTACTATTGAATTTATTGGCCCAGTAATCCCATTACTGGGTATATACCCAAAGGGATATAAATCATTCTGCCATAAAGACACATGCATACGTATGTTCATCACAGCACTAGCAAAGACATAAACTCAACCTAGATGCCCATCACAGGAGACTGCATAAAGAAAATGTAGTATATATAAACCATGGAATACTATGCAGCCATAAAAATAGAAGGAAATCATATTCTTTGCAGCAACAAGGATAGAGTTGGAGGCCATTATCCTAAGAAAATTAATGCAGGAACAGAAAACCAAATACCACATGTTCTCACTTATAAGTAGGAGCTAAACATTAAGTAGACATGGACATTAAAAAGGGAACAGTAAACACTGTGGTCTATTGAAGGTAGAGAGTGTGAGGAGAGAGGGGATCTAAAAACTACCTATAGGGTACTATGCTGCTCATTACCTGGGTGATGAAATAATATGTACACCAAATCCCCGTGACATACAATTTACCCATGTAACAAATCTGCACATGTACCCCTGAACCTAAAATAAAAAGTTGAAAGGAAAAATAAATAAATAATTAAAACAAATCCAATGGCATTTTTCACACAAACAGTTTCAACTTCCCTTTCTTAATTATAAGAATGTTATTCCTTTAGTTAGAGGAAAACACTCTTCATATGAGAATTTTATCTCCTACTTTTAAAAAACAATGAAGGTTAGAGTAATCTTTTTGCAACTGCTATTTTTTAAGTTTCTTTAATTCAAAATAGTCAATAAACCAGAGAAGCATATTTTTGGGTAGCATATTCTTAACTCTTTCAATATAATGGAATATTATTCAGCCTTAAGAAGGAAGAAAATCCTTTCCTTCATGACAACATAGATGAACCTGGAGGACATTATGTAAAGTGAAATAAGTCAAGCACAGAAAGACAATACTGCATGATCTCATTTGTATGTGTAATTTAAAAAGTGGAACTCATGGAAACAGAGTGTAGGATGGCGGTTTCCAGGACCTGGGAGGTGGGGGAAACAGGAAGATGCTGGTCAAAGGGAATGAGGTTTCAGTTATGCTAGACAAATAAGTTCTGGATATCTAATGTCCAGCGTGGTGACTATAGTTAATAGTCTGCTATTGTATACTCAAAATTAGCTAAGAGAGTAGGCCATAAATGTTCTCTCCAAAATAAAACAAAAATGCTATGTGAGGTGAAATATATGCTAATTAACTTGATAATGATAATTATTTTACAATACATATGTATATGAAAACAACATGCTGTATACCTTTAATATATACACTATTTATTTGTTAATTATACCTCAGTAAAGCTGGGGGTCAGGGGAGCATAGGAGAACAAATATACTGACTCTAGTTTTGTCAGACCCAGTCTGGATACTAGTTTAGTGATTACTTTGTAGATAGACATCATCTGGAATTAGGCACATTGCCTTTCTATGTTTGGTAAATAAACAATATGAATCTGACAGGCGCAGTGGCTCACACCTGTAATCCCAGCACTTTGGGAGGCTGAGGCGGGTGGATCACCTGAGGTCAGGAGTTCGAGACCAGCCTGCTAATATGCTGAAACCCAGTTTCTACTAAAAATACAAAAAATTAGCCAGGTGTGATGGCGGCTACTCGGGAGGTTGAGGCAGAAGAATCGCTTGAACCCGGGAAGCGGAGGTTGCAGTGAGCCAAGATGGTGCCGTTGTACTCCAGCTTGAACTCTGTCTCAAAAAAAAAAACCAAATATATATATATATATATATACACACACACACACACACACACACATATATGTGTGTATATATATATAAATCGAATAGGGAGATTTCTTTAAAATTAATATTACATGTGTTGCTTAAGAGAATACAGCTACATATTAAGCACATTATACAAAATAGAGTTCTAACACAATTAATATGCTATTTACATGTATGCTTTATTTAAACATCTAATTCTTCCTGACACAGGGAATTAGTATGTTTGCTCATTTTTCTGCTCATCTCTCCAGATGATCTGTCTTTAGTCTCCTTAAATTTCACTTATTTTGCCTTCACTCAGAGTGGAAATAACTATTTTTATCCTTTAGGTACCTACTCGTTCTGATGGAAAAGCCTGGCTTCCTGCTAGGGTCACCAGAGAGACATTCGCCTCAAGAAATCAGATTTCAGTCTCTAGAACACTTATAGTAATGCAAATAGAATCCGGTAAGCCTCTGCCCTTTTAAATCCAGCAGCAGGAACCCAGCAGTTGTTCCGCACACAGTCCAGCTCAGCTGCCCACAGCACTAGTATTGCTTACCCCCTTTGCGAAGAAATGGAGTACACTGTGGATTTTTTTGTTTTGCTTTTTGTAGTTCTTACTATCTTACAACAGGCATTTTATTCTTCTCAAAAACAATGAATTTATTTAAGAAAGGTAAATACGTGTGTCAGGAAGAACTTTTTTGAAATCATTTCTCTTTAAAATATAGTCCTGACCAAATTTCTCATTGCCTGGGCAGAGCAATAAACAGTAAAAATCGTCACTATAAAAAGGATCAATAGACATGTACACATGGTAGAACTATAGCCCTGGGTTGTTGGTGGTGGTGTTTTGCTGTTTTCTTTTGGAGATGAGAAGGGTAGTCAGAAATATTTTTGATGAATGTAATTTTTAAACTTTAATTTAAAATGTGAATAGGAATTTTTTTCAAGTTAGAGAAAGTAATTTCAAGACAGCTTCTATTCATGCTTTCAATCAGTTCTCCAGAATTAAAGAACATGAGAGTCCAGGTCTGAAAAAACGCACATGATAGATTAAAAGAGCTCACATCAAGACATACCATCATACTTTCTTAGAAAGTTGGTAATAAAGAGGTACGGTGATATGCCCAGAGTGAAAGAAAGAAGCTCCATACAAAGAAATACCATTAAAAAAAAAGGCATCCAAATTTTAAAATATTTCAGAAATCTAGAAAACAATGTGAGGGGAAATTATGTCTAACATAGTATTCTACACCCAGACATTTATCAATCAAATTTGATAGCAGAATTAAAATATTTCAGATATATAAAATAGATCAAGGTTTAGCCACCGTGTACCATTTCCTGGGAAACACCTGTGTATTATAAATTTTAAAACTTTATGTTTTCCTGTTGCATCAACACCCCCACAAACAGGCTCTGAGCACCCCATCCAGGAAATCAGGTGCATGTACGTGATAAGTGTTGCCCTACCACTAGTTTCTCTTCTTGAAGATATGTCACTTGCTAGGTGACAAAACAAATTTAAGAAGACTGAAATCATTTCAAGTATCTTTCCCAAACCACAACGTTAGCAAACTAAAAATCAACAACAAAAGTAAAATGGAAAAATTCACAAATACATGGAAATTTAACAATAAACTCTTGAATAGTCATTGAGTCAAGGAAGAAATCTAAAGGGAAATAAGAAAATACCTCAAGACCAACAAAAACAAAAACAATGTGCTAAAACATAGAAGGCAAAAAAAGAGCAGTTCTAAAAAGAAATTTTATAGATATAAACATCTACAGTAAGAAAACAAAAAGATCTCAAATGAACAACCTAACAGTATAAGTAAAGGAACTAGTAAAAGAAGACCAAGCTAAGCCTAAAATTAGCAAATGGAAGAAAATAATAAAGATTAGAGCAAAAAGAAATGAAATCAAAGGTAGAAAAACAATAGACAAGATTGATAAAATTAAAAGCTGGTTTTTGAAAACAAACAAAATTGATAAACCCTTAGTTAAAACGATTAAGAAAAAAAAGAGAGAAAATTAAATAAAATCAGAACTAGAAGAGGAGATATTACAACCATTACCACAGAAATAAAAAAGATCATAAAGGACTATTATCAACAATTACACACCAACAAATTCAACAACCAGAAGAAACAGACCTATTTCTAGAAACATATAATCCTCCATGACTGAGTCACATAGAAAGCTTGAGCAGACTAATAACAAATAAGGATTAAACCAGTAACCAAAAACCCTGCTAACAAAGAAAAGCCTTCAGCTAGATGGCTTCACAGGTGAATTCTACCAAAAGTTTAATGAAGAATTAATACCAATCCTTCCTAAATGCTCAAAACATGAGAAAGCGCACTTCTAAATGACTTTTATGAAGCCAGACTCACCCTGATAGCAATGCCAGGCAAAGGCATCACAAGAAAGGAAAACTATAGGCCAGTATCTCTGATGAACATGGGAACAAAAGTCCTGAACAAAATACAAACAAAGTAAATTTGCAAAATATTAGCAAATCAAATTCAGGACCAAATGGGATTTGTCAGTCAGATGCAAGAATGATTCAACATATGTAAATCAATCAAAGTGATAAAACACATTAACAGACTGCAGGATAAAAAATCACATGATCATCTGAACACATGCAGAACAAGCATTTGAAAAAATTTAACATCCTTTCAGGATAAAAAAAAGAAAAAAACTCAAAAAAATTAAGTATAAAAGGAATTTTCCTCAACACAATAAAGGCCATATATGGAAGGCCCACAGACAACATCATACTCAGTGGTAGAAAACTGGAAGCTTTTTTCTAAGATCTAGAACAAGGCAAGGATGACCCCTCTTGCCAATTCTACTCAAAATAGTACTGTAAGTCCTAACCAGAACAATTAGACAAGAAGAAGAAATAAAAGGCATCCAAATAAAAATGAGGAAATAAAACTACATCTATGGATAACATGTTTTTATATAAAAAATCCTAGAGACTCACAAGAAAACCTGTTAGAACTAAACAATGAATTCAGCAAAGTTGCAGGACACAAAATCAACATATAAATATCAGTAGTGTTTCCATACAGTAACAAAAATGTATCTAAAAAATCAAGAAAACAATCCCATTTAAAAAGGCATCAAAATAAAATAATAAGAAATAATTTTAACCAAAGAGATAAAATAACTGTATACAGAAAACCATAAAAGATTGATGAAATAAATTGAAGATGCAAAATAAATGAAATATATCCCATGTTCATGAATTGAAAAAATTAATATTGTTAAAATATCCATAGTACCCAAAAGATACCTACATATTCAACGAAATCCCTATGAAACTCCAATAGAATGTTTTACGGAATTAGAAAAGATATCCTAAAATTCAATTCATGTGGAACCACCAAAGACCTCAAATAGACAAAGTAATCTTTTTTTTTTTTTTTTGAGATGGAGTCTTGCTCTGTTGCCCAGGCTGGAGTGCAGTGGCATGATCTTGGCTCACTGCAACCTCTGCCTCTCGGGTTAAAGCAATTCTTCTGCCTCAGCCTCCCAAGTAGCTGGGACTACAGGTGTGTGCCACCATGCCCAACTAATTTTTGCATTTTTAGTAGAAATGGGGTTTCACCATATTGGCTAGGCTGGTCTCAAACTCCTGACCTTGTGATCTGTCTGCCTCGACTTCCCAAAGTGCTGAGATTACAGGCATGAGCCACTGCGCCTGGCTTGTCAAAGCAATCTTAAAGCTACTACAAAGGTATACTAATCAAAAACAGCATGGCGCTGACGTAAAATCAGACATATAGACCAATGGAAGAAATATAGAGAGGGCTCAGAAATAAATCCACATAGTTACGGTCAACTGATATTCCACAAAGGTGCCAAGAACACACAACGGGGAGAGAACATTTTCTTCAATAAATGATGTTGGAAAAATGGGATATTCACATCCAAAAGAATAAAATTGGACCCTTACTTCAACCCATATAGAAAAATTAACTCAAAATGTTAAATGTAAGACTTGAAACTGTGAAATTAGTAAAAGAAAATGTAGAGGGAAACTTTTTGACATTGATCTGGCAATGAATTTTTGGATATGAAAACAAAACACAATCAATAAATACAAGATACACAGGTGGAATTACTTCAAACTAGAAGTCTTCTACACAGTTAAAAAAATCAACTAAAATGAAAAGGTAAGCTATAAAATGAAAGAAAAATATTTGCAAAAGAATTGACTAGACATTTTTCCAAAGACATACAAATAGCCAACAGGTATATGAGAAGGTGCTCAACATCATTAATCATCAGAGAAATGCAAATTAAAACTACCATGAGATATCACCTCACATCTGTTAGAAAAACTGTTTCACACACACACACACACACACACACACACACACACACACAAAGATAAAGATTGGTGAGGATGAAGAGAAAAGGGAACCCTTGTACACTGTTGGTGGGAATGTAAATTGGTGTGGCTACTATGAAAAACATATGGAAATTCCTAAAAAAATGTAAAGTAGAACTACCATATGATCCAGTAATTCCACTACTGAGTATATATCCAAAGGAATTAAAATGAGGATCTCAAAGTGATGTCTGCATCTCCAATATTATTCACAATATCCAAGACATGGAAGCAACCTAAATGTATATTGATGGGCAATTGAATAAAGAAAACATGGTATATGCATGCAATGGAATATTATTCAGCCTAAAAAAATTAAGGAAATCCTACAATTTGTGACAACATGAATGAACCTGAGGGACATTATGCTAGATGAAATAAGCCAGACATAGAAAGATAAATATTACAATATCTCCCTTACATAATGAATCTAAAATAGTTAAATTCATAGAAGCAGAGAGTAAAATGGTGACTGCCAGGGGCTGAAGGGAAAGGAATGGGAATGTATTAATTAGTCTAAGTGTACAAAGTTTTGGTTATACAAGGTTTGTAAGTCCTAGAGACTACAGCATTGTACCTATAATTTGACAATACTGTATCGTTCACTTGCCAATTTGATAAAAGGGTAGATCCTATGTTAAATGTTCTTGTCAAAAATATCAATCATAGTAATAAATAATGAGAGCAGGAGGAAACTTTTGGAGGTGATGGACAGGCTTGTGGCATTGATTGTGGTGGTGGTTTTGCAGGTATATACTTATCTCCAAACTCCAAGTTTTACACATTAAATATGTACAGCTTTTTAGATGTCAATAATGTTTCAATAATGTGCTTTTTAAAATACCTATTATTAGAGTTATACAAATAATGAAGTGGTCAAGATTGGTGACAATCAAGCAATAAAGAGATTGGTAGGCCAGGAGTGGTGGCTCATGCCTGTAATCCCAGCACTTTGGGAGGTCAAGGCAGGCAGATCAAGAGGTCAAGAGTTTGAGACCATCCTGACCAACATGGTGAAACCCCATCTCTACTAAAAATACAAAAAATTAGCCGGGCATGGTGGCAGGCGCCTGTAGTCCCAGCTACTTGGGAGGCTGAGGCAGGAGAATGGCATGAACTCAGGAGGTGGAGCTTGCAGTGAGCCAAGATCACACCACTGCACTCCAGCCTGGGGGATAGAGCGAGACTCTGTCTCAAGAAAAAAAAAAAAAAGATTGGTATGCCAATGTATGACATTTCCAATTTAATTGGTAGATGTAGTAGAGTTATTGAACATTTATAAAATAAAGAAGACTCATGATTATATTTGGATTTTGGAAAGAGCATCCAGGTAGTGATATAAGAAGACACAAAACAAGAGTCAAATAAATCAATTATGGATCCAGTATAAACAAATAGGAAAATATTCCAAAACATATAATAGATAAAGAGTTACAATGTTAATAAACCAGGAACTCTTGTATATAATGGAGGGGACCTGAAAGAGCAAACCAATAGAAATGTTGGCAAAATACGTAAACAGATATTTAACAAAACAAGAAATATAAGTAGTCAAGAAGAGATAATGATATATAAAAAGATACTCAATTCACCATTAATCTCAAATGTGGACGTTAAAAAAAATGCCATTTTTGTCTAAACCATTGGCATAAACAACAGCAGCAAAAATGGACAACCTGGCATTTATGAAGGTAGGGGAAGGAGGCATTCTCAAACAGTTGCAGAAAATGTAAATTGCTAAAATTCTTCAGAAAGTCAAGCAAAAATTTTGATGCCAAGAGAGGGTTTGGTTCAGAGTGAGTTTCTCTGCTTACCTTGTTTCTGCCCTTCCCTAACTGCATTTTGCACATGGCTCTGGCACAGCAGTGCTGCAAACCTACAGTTCCCTAAGATCATTCATGGTAGTTCCTTTTGGTTAAGTGGCCTACTTTTCTAATTGCACATTTTCAGCATATGAGTTGATCAGTGTTGTTTTAGAGGTAGACCTTTTTGGTTGAGCTCCTTATATGCAGAGGAAGATTATCTGATACAAACCGCACTACCTGCTCTTTCAAACTGCCTGGTAGCTTGCCTTTCCCAACAAGGCACCAAGGACAAAGGTTGACTGAAATACCACTTGGAGGGGCAGTCATGTGTAGAGCTTATGAGGACAGACCCTGGGGCCCAAGATTTCTGCCCCTTAGCTGTGTGACCTTGGGCAATACTTAAGTTCTCTGGCCTGTTTCCTCAACTGTAAAATGGGGATATTGATAGTCATCTACATGACCGTGTTGTTGCAAGAACCACTGACACCCAATAGATGTTTTCTGTCATTTTTACTACAAATAATCTAAGATAAAAATGATATTGGCCTAAAATATGGCATAGAAAATGGAGGAGTGAGGGATTATGGCAAAGAAAGCTTAAATGGGGCCGTGGCCATTCTTGTTTTTCTTTTCTTTTCTTTTTTTTTTTGAGACAGAGTCTCACTCTGTCGCCCAGGCTGGATGCAGTGGCACAATCTCCGCTCACTGCAAGCTCCACCTCCTGGGTTCACGCCATTCTCCTGCCTCAGCCTCCCGAGTAGGTGGGACTACAGGCACCTGCCACCACGCCTGGCTAATTTTTTGTATTTTTAGTAGAGACGGGGTTTCACCGTGTTAGCCAGGATGGTCTTGAACTCCTGAACCCAGGTGATCTGCCTGCCTCGGCCTCCCAAAGGGCTGGGATTACAGGCATGAGCCACTGCGCCCAGTTGGCCATACTTATTTTTCTTTAAGTGTAGTCTGAAAGTGTTCAGACAAAAACAAGAGCCATTTAGTTTCTAATATTTATATGTTTGCTTATAACAATTCTCAAGAAAGTATGCTTTTCTGAGAATTCAAATGCGTGATAATTCCCTCAGGAATTGAATTTTGGCAAATCTATATTTTCAGTAACCTAATGTGATGTCTTTTGTAATATTTTACAATCTTCAAAACCTTTAGTCTCACTTGTATCATGTTGCCTTTGTGATGTTCAGACTACGAGTTAATGTTGTTACTCAATTCATAACAAGCCCATAAATCTTGCTCAGCATTCAAAAAATGACACTTTTAGCACATTTCCCTGTTTCAGGGACCAGGGGGTACAGTTTGATCCTAAATGAATAAGATGCAATACAAACTGTGTGGATTCCATCTCTGTGGATTCTCCTACTCTTGCTTCCTTCTAATATTTCATTCATTTTCAAAGTTAGAGCTGTCTTGAATTCCCCCTCAGCTCCTGCACTCTTGACTGATTTATTTTGAGTCTTCTACTTTCTGTCTTTCCCAGTGAAAGCTATAAGACTTTGTCAAGCTGTGCTCTAGTTTATTTCCCCCAAAGCCTTTCAACTGTGTCTGCCTCAAGGCCTCAGGCATCAGGTGTTTCTCCTTTAGTGGAATGCCAATCTTAAAGGGATGAAAAGCATACTATGGAACCCTTTTAACATTTAGCTTCATGACTAGATACGCCAATCTCATTGGAACAAATTTGGAATATCATTAATTAAAACCAACTTATTACCCAGTTTACTTATAACATATATGAATAATATTTGCTGCTCACTGGAGGGATAGTATGTTAATCTGGACTTTTTTTTAAACCTCAAATTATAGTAGCCCACTCCAGCCAACTTAAGAAACCCAGGATTCAAGGATGTTTCATACAATACAAGGCCAGAGAATCAGGCCTTTGAAATGAACGGGATTTCTTTAACCTCTCCTTCCTTCCGCCAGTTTGTTTTATTTCTCTCTCACATTCATCAACCCTCACCTTCCTAGCCACTCAATACACCCTGATTTGTCTAATTTGTAAACACTGTGGAAAATATGGCCACCAAGGACATATCTAATACTAAATACCCAGAGAAAGGTCACCAATGTCTCCTACCTTCCAGCTTGTGTCAAAGAGATAAGAGCTCCTGAACAAATAACCACTGTCAAACAGATGTTGTATGTGATAAAAGCATTGTGGCCTAGGAGAACTATGTTAACTAAGTAGAAAGATTGTAGAAAGGGCAGAACCTAGTAAAGTGTAATTGAGAAGCCAACCAACAGGAAGGCTGTACTACTTCCTTTAAAAGAATAATAACCACTGAGGAAGATGTTGCCTTGTGTAGTGTACAGCTATTGTGTTGGCTGCCATCCTCTACTAATTAATAAAGGGGAAAAAATCAATCAGGATCTCAATGGAATGAAATAGAGAGATTGAATTACATAGTCAACTGATCTTTGAAAGAGCCCAAGGCAATGCAATGGAGTAAAGACATTCTTTTCAAAAAATGGTGTTAGAACCACTGGACAAAAAAGTGCCTAGAGACCAAAAAAGAAAAAAAAGTGCCTAGACACAGACCACAGACCTTATACCCTTAACAAAATTTAACTCAAAAGTGGATTATAGATGTAAATGTCAAGTGTAAAACTATAAAACTCCTAAAAGATAACATAGGAGACATCTGTATGACCTTGGTTATGGCAGACTTGTAGATACAGCACCAAAGATACAATTCATGAAAGAAATAATTTGTCAGTTAGACTTCATTAAAATTAAAAGTTTCTGCTCTGCAAAGTACAATATTATAAGAATGAGAAGTCAAGCCACAGACTGGGATACAATATTTACAAACGAGATATCTGATAAAGGAATGCTATTCAAAGTATATAAAAACACTTAAAATTCAACAATAAGAAAATAACACAGTTTAAAAATGAGCCAAAAACTTGGCATTTTGCCTCAGCAAAGAAGATGGAAAATAAGCAAATAAAGATATGCTCTATATCATATGTCATCAGGGGGATGCAAACTAAAATAACAGTGAGATACTACTGCACATCTATTAGAATGGCCAAAGTTCAAATGCTGACACCACCAAAAGCTGACAAGGATGTAGAGCAAAAGGAATGCTCATTCATTGTTGGTGGGAATGCAAAATGGTACAGCTCAGCCTAATAACTTCCATCAGTGGCAGCTCTGCCTTTCTCTCAGGAGGAAGTCCCAGAGATGACCCATAGGCTTTCTGCCATTGCCACTCCAGTGGTACCACCTTTGCTGCCTTTGGGCTGAGGAAAAAAATAAAGGCCCTGATTGCTTTGCTGGCACCTCCAGCTTGCCACAGCCACCATTTAGTGAAGAGCCCAGTCTCTCTTTTTCTGTGAGACCCCGAGTCCCTGCTCTTCACCAAGTGGGGCCTCCAGTTTGGAAATTAAACTATCTGTTCTTGAATGACTTTGGGATAAAAAATTAAATTAAAGCAGAAATCAAGAAATTATTTGAAACTAATGAGAACAAAGAAATAACATACCAGAATCTCTGGGATGCAGTTAAAGCAGTGTTAAGAAGAAAGTTGATGCTAAAAATTTTTACTAAACACCCATATCAAAAAGTGAGAAAGATCTAAAATTAACAAACTAACATCACATCTAGTGGAACTAGAAAACAAGAATGAAGCAACTTCTAAGCTAGCAAGGAAAAGAAGTAACCAAAATCAGGACTAAACTGAATACAATGGAGATGAGAAAAAACATACAAAAATTCAACAACACCAAAAATTGGATCTTTGAAAGCATAAATAACATTGATCAGCTGCTAGCTAGGCTAATAAAGAAAAAAGAGAGAAGGTCCAAAAAAACACAATCAGAAATGACAAAGGGGGCATTACCACCAACCCCACAGAAATACAAAAAATCCTCAGAGAATTATAAACACTTCTATGCAAACCAACTAGAAAATTTAGAGGAAATGAGTAACTTCCTGGAAACATACAACCTCCCACAATTGAACCAGGAAGAAATTAAAACCCTGAACATACCAAAAAGTTCTGAGATATCATCAGTAATAAAAAACTTAGCAGCCAGAAAAAGCCCTGAACCAGACAGATGCATAGCTGAATTCCACCAACATATATAGAAGAGCTGGTATCAATTCTACTGAAACTATTCCAAAACATCAAGGAGGGACTCCTCCCTAACTTATGCTGTGAGACCAATGTCATTCTGATACCAAAACCTGGCAGAGACACAGACAAAAAAGAAAACTTCAGGCCAGTATCCCTGATGAACATAGACACAAAACTTCTCAACAAATACTACCAAAGTGAATCCATCAGCACATCTAAAAGCTAATCCACCAAATTCAAGTAGGTTTTATTTCTGGGATCCTAGGTTGGTTCAACATATGCAAATTAATAGCATTATTCATCACATAAAGAGAACTAGAATCAAAAACCACATGATCATCTCAATGAACACAGAAAAGTCTTTTGATAAAATTAAACATTCCTTAGTATTAAAAACCCTCAACAAATTAGGCATCAAAGGAACATACCTCAAAATAATAAGAACCATCTATGACAAACCCATAGTCAAAATCATACTGAATGGGAAAAAGCTCAAACTATTCCTCTGGAGAACTGGAGCAAGACAAGAATAACCACTGTCACTATTCCTACTCAACCTAGTGCTGGAAAACCTCACCAGAGCTATCAGGCAAGAGAAGGAAATCAAAGACATCCTAATAGGAAGAAAGGAAGTCAAACTATCTTTGTTTGCAGATGATATAATTTTATTACTAGAAAACCCAGTCTCTGCCCAAAGACTCCTTGATCTAATAAACAACTTCAGCAAAGTTTCAGGTTACAAAATCAATGTACAAAAATTGGTGGCATTTCTATACATCAATAGTATCCAAGCTGACAGCCAAATTAGGAATGTAATCCCATTCACAATAGTCACAAACAGAATAAAATACCTAGTGATATGGTTTGGCTATGTCCCCACCCAAATCTCATCTTGAATTATAGCTCCCACAATTTTCATGTGTCATGGGAGGGGCCCAGTGGGAGGTAATTGAATCATGGGGGTGGGTCTTTCCCATGCTGTTCTCGTGATAGTAAGTCTGACAAGATCTTAAAGATTTATAAAGAGGAGTAAGATGTGACTTGCTCCTCCTTGTCTTCCATCATGATTGTGAGGCCTCCCCAGCCACATGGAATTGTGAGTCCATTATACCTCTTTTTCTTTATAAATTACCCTGTTTTGGGTATGTCTTTATCAGCAATGTGAGACTAAACTAATACGCCTAGGAATACAGCAAACCAGGGAGGCAAAATATCTCTACAATAAGAATTACAAATCACTGCTGAAAGAAATCAGAAATGACACAAACAAATAGAAAAACATTTCATGCTCATGGATAGGAACAATCAATATTGTTAAAATGGCCATACTGCCCAAAGCAATTTATAAATTCAGTTCTCTTTGTATCAAACTACCAGCAACATTCTTCACAGAACTAGAAAAAAAGAATTTTAATTTATTTATTCATTTTATTTATTTATTTATTTATTTATTTATTTATTTATTTATGGGTTTTTTGAGACAGTCTCACTCTGTCGCCCAGGCTGGAGTGCAGTGGCTGGATCTCAGCTCACTGCAAGCTCCGCCTCCTGGGTTCACGCCATTCTCCTGCCTCAGCCTCCCGAGTACCTGGGACTACAGGTGCTCGCCACCCCTCCCGGCTAGTTTTTTGTATATTTTAGTAGAGACAGGGTTTCACCGTGTTAGCCAGGATGGTCTCGATCTTCTGACCTCGTGATCCACCCACCTCGGCCTCCCAAAGTGCTGGGATTACAGGCGTGAGCCACCATGCCTGGCCCAAGAATTTTAATTTATATGGAAAGAAAGAGGAGAGTAAATAGCCAAGGCAATCCTAAGCAAAAAGAACAAAGCTGAAGGCATCACATTACCCAACTTCAAAGTATATTATAGGGCTATGGTAACCAAAACAGCATGGTATTGGTACAAAAACAGGCATATAAACCAATAGAACAGAAGAGAACCCAGAAATAATGCCACATACCTGTGACCATCTAATCTTCAACAATCCTGACAAAAACAAGCAATGGGAAAAAAGACTTTCTATTCAATAAATGGCGCTTGAATAATTGGCAAGCCATATACAGAAGATTGAAACTGGACCCCTTCCTTACACCATATACAGAAATCAACTCCAGATGGATTAAATACTTAAATATAAAACCCAAAATCATAAAAATTCTGGAAGACAACCTAGAGAATACCATGCCGGACATAGGAACAAGCAAAAATTTCGTGACAAAGATAACAAAGCAAGCACAAGCAAAGCAAAAATTGACAAATGGGATCTAATTAAACTTAAGAGTTTCTGCACAGCAAAATAAACTAACAACAGAGTAAACAGACAACCTACCGAATGGGGGAAAATTTTGCAAACTATGCATCTGACAAAACTCTAATATCCAGCATCTTTAAGGAACTTAAGTTTACAAGAGAAAAACAGACAACCCCATTAAAAAGTGGGCAAAGGACATGAAGACAGTTTTCAGAAGAAGACAGATACACAAACAAGCATATGAAGAAAAGTTCAATATCACTGATCATTAGAGAAATGCAAATCAAAACCTCATGAGATACTATCTCACAACAGTCAGGATGGTTATTCTTAAAGGATCAAAAAATTACAGATGCTGGTGAGATTGGGTAGAAAAGGGAACACTTATACACTGTTGGTAGGAGTATAAATTAGTTCAACCATTGTGGAAAGCAGTATGGCAATTCCTAAAAGAGCTAAAAGCAGAATCACCATTTGGCTCAGCAATACCATTACTGAGTATATATCCAGAGGAATATAAATCATTCTACCATACAGACACATGCACGCAAATGTTCACTGCAGCACTATTCACAATAGCAAAGATATGCACTCAACATAAATGGCCATCTATGACAGATTAAATTAAAACATGTGGTACATATACACTGTGGAATAGTATGCGGCCATAAAAAATAATGAGATCATGTCTTTTGCAGAAACATGGATGGAGCTGAAGGCTTTTATCCTTAGCAAACTAGTCTAGAAACAGAAAACTGAATACTGCATGTTCTCACTTATAAGTGGGAGTTAAATGATGAGAATTCATGAAGAAAAAGAAAGAAACAACAGATACTGGAGTCTACTTGAGAGAGGAAGGTAGGATAAGGGAGAAGAGCAGAAATGATAACTATTGCGTACTGGGCTGAATACCTGGGTGATGTAATAATCTGTACAACAAACCTCCACGACAAGAGTGGTCCTAGGGAGGTTATAGTAAGGGAGGAGAATATATTTTATTACTTTTACTTAGAGTTGAACCAATGTTTTTGGTTCCTAAGATCAGCAGATAACTCTTATCCTTTAAAAGTTGAGAAAGCCATATTGTTAAATATGGGGGCATGAGTTAGCAATTCTTGCATACTTTCTCTGTAGATAAGAAGCTGCAGACTTCTCTTATTAGAACCACAATCTAATGTTTTAATTAAACTATAATACAGCATATATGTCCCCAAATGATTTGGGGGTTTAAGGATATTGGGAGAAGGAGTGCTAGGTATATTAATATTAGGGTATTTTTCTCACATGAAAGAGGGTTTAATATTGTTGATGTGATATGTGAAGACCGCTCATTGTGTGGTGATTAGTATGTACAGAAAGTACAGGGCTCTGATTAACATGTTAAGCCCCATAAGAATGATGGTGAGATTGGATCAAGAGAATAAAGTTATGGTTATGAAGAGTTCCCCTACTAAATTAATGGTAGGGGGTAGGGCAAGGTTGGTGAGGCTAGCTAAAAGTGGCCATTATTAGGAGTACCGTCTGAAGGCCTTGAGTAAGTAGTATAGTTTGGCTCTGAACTCGTTCATAGTTCAAGTTTGCTAGGCAGAATAGTAGGGATGAAGTGAGTCCATGGGCAATTATAAGGGTGGTTGCACCTATAAAGCTTCAGGGGTTTGAATAAGAACAGCCACGATAACAAGTGCCATGTGGCTTACAGGGGAGTAAGCAATGAGGGCTTTTAGTTCGGTTTGGCGTAGACAAATGGAGCTTGTCATAATTATTCTCATAGGGATATTATAAGGAAAGGGTAGGCTATGTATTCTGTCAAGGGGTTAAGGATTAGAATGATCTGTATCATTCCATAGCTGCCTAATTTTAGGAGTACTGCTGCAAGTACTATTGAGCTGGCAACGGGGGCTTCTATGTGGACTTTAGCAAGTCATAGGTGGAGTCTGTAGAGAGGCATTTTTACCGTAAATGCCATGATGCACGCTAGTCATAGAAGGTTGTTAGATTAAGAGTTGTTATTTCTTGAGTAGTATATGTTGTGATTACATATTTAGTGAGCCTGAGGCATTTTGAGTAGAGATAAGTGCTACAAGCAAAGGTAAGGATCCTATCAGTGTGTAAAATAAGAAGTATAAGCCTGCTTTCAGGCATTCTGCTTGATTACCTCAACGAGTAATAATAATTAGGGTGGGGACTAGTGTGGCTTCAAAGATAATACAAAATATGATTAGTTCTGTGGCCGTAAATGTTATAATTAAAACTATATGTATCCCTACTAGTATTGAGATATAAAGTTTTTTTCATGGGAACGATTCTTTGGATAGATTATATTGGTTTGCTAAAATTATAAGGGGTAGTAGCCAGGCTGTTAGGATTAGAAGGGTTGATGACAATGGATCAGAAAAAAAAAAAAGTTAATGAGAAGTTGAAGAGTTATCATTACATTGGTTGAAGAATAGCAGACTGATGAGACTGATAAGTAAACTGTGGAAGCTGTATTAATTCAGATTATAGAGTTATTAGAGCATCACATTATTTGGAGTAATATAATCATTGGGATAATAATTTTTAGCACTGGAGTAAATTTAGGTTTTGTATATAATACAGGCCATAGGTTTTGGAGACCGTAACTAGTAAGGCTAAACCTATGCCAGCTTCACAGTCTGCAAAAACTAAGAGGATAATAGGTATTATGGATGCCAGCATGAAATGTGTATTTAAAATTACGAGAGTACTTATAATAAATATTGATAGTATTGGCTGGGCACTGTGGCTCATGCTGCAATCCCAGCACTTTGGGAGACCAAGGCAGGTAAATCATTGAGGTCAGAAGTTCAAGACCAGCCTGGCGAATATGGTGAAACCCCATCCCTATTGAAAATACAAAAATTTGCCAGGCATGGTGGTGTGCATCTGTAATCCCAGCTACTCAGGAGGCTGAGTCAGGAGAATTACTTGAACCCGGGAGGCAGAGGTTGCAGTAAGCTGAGATTGGGCCACTGCACTCCATCTCAAAAGATAGATAGATGATAGATAGATAGATAGATAGATAGATAGATAGATAGATAGACAGATAGATAGATAGATAGTAGATAGTAGATAGATAGAGAATAGATGACAGATAGATAATAGATAGGTGATAGATAGATGACAGATAGATGATAGATAGATAGATAGATAGATAGATAGATAGATAGATAGATAGATAGAAAGTATTATGCCTTCTAGGCATAGTAGGGAAGTATCAGGTGGAATCGATAGACTATTACCCCTACTAAAGACATAATAAAGGCTAATGTAATATTAATATAAATAGAAGACATTTGGCAATTATGATATATCATAATCTAAAGAATCAAAATCATTTATTTTGACTTAAACTATTCACCAACTCAATTCATTCTAATCCTTTTTGGGTTCATTTGTAGGCTAGACTGAAGACTAAAATGATAATTAATATGAGAGCTGTACTAATTATTAATTTTAGGTCAGTTGTCTGAAAAGCTCATGGTAGGGGCAGTAGTAGGGCGATTTCTAGATCAAAGAGGAGAAATGTGATGGCTACTATGAAGCACTTTATGGAAAAGGGGAGGCAGACAGAGGCTATCAGGTCCAAGCCACATTCACAGGGGCTGGATTTTTCTGTGTAGATGTTAAGTTGTGGGAGTCAAAAAGCGATTGTTACTAGTAAGAGTGTTAGTAAGGTGTCAGCTGCTAAGGCTAACGTTAATTACTCTTTTTTGGGTAATGCTGAAGCTAATTGATTGGAATTGAATTGTACTATGTTATCCTAAAAGAGTATGATCCTCGTCAATAGATAGAAACATATAGGAATAGTCATACTACGTCTACAAAGTGCCAGTATCAGGCTGAGGCTTCAAATCCACAATGGCAGTTAGACGTAAAATGAAACTTTAGTTGGTGGAGTAGGCAGACAGTAAGAAATGTTGATCCAATAATAATGTGAAGCCCGTGAAAACCTGTGGCTATGAAGAATGTTGAGTTGTAAACTCCATCGGAGATAGTGAAAGGGGCTTCAAAATATTCTGAGGCTTGTAGAGGTATAAAGTAAATGCCTAGGGCAATTGTGATAGACACTGCCTGAAGTATGTATTTTCGATTACCTTCTATTAAGCTGTGGTGAGCCCAAGTATTTGAAATCCTGGATGCAAGTAAAATACATGTATTAAGAAGAGGGACTTCTAAGGGGCTAAGGGGGAGATGCCTGTTGGAGGCCAGCATCCTCCTAATTCTGGAGTGGGGGCTAGGCTAGAGTGGTAGAATGCTCAGAAGAAGCCAGAGAAAAAGAACACCTCTGAAATAATGAATAAGATTTTTCCGTATTGAAGGCCTTTTTGAACAGTTGATGTATGGTGGCCTGGGAATGTGTCTTCTTGGATAATGTCGCATCATCATTGATATATTGTTAAGGTATTGGTTAGTAGGCCTAAAGTTAGGAAGGTAGTTGAGTTAAAATGAAATCAAATGGCTAGGCCAGAAGTTATAAGTAGTGCTGAAAGGGCTCCTGTTAGGGGTCAGGGGGCTAGAGTAACCTATGCAGTAAGCCTGAGTTTGGAAGGTCATTATGTGTTATTGTGTAAGTAGAGGTTCCCTAGGAGTGTAAAGACATAGGTCTGTATGAAGGCTATGGCAACTTTGAGGATGGTTAGTAAAACTAGAATAATAAATGTAATTGAAGGTGTGGGTAGGCTAACAGTTGATAATACTGGTGTAGCTCCTCCAATTAAATGCATTAGTAGGTGGCCAACTGTATTGTTGGCTGTTAATCGTACAGCTAGTGCTATTGGTTGGATAAATAGGCTAAGTTTCAATGATTATCAATATAGGGATAAGTGGAATAAGTGTGCTTGTGGCAGGAAAGGGGATAAGGAAGCTTTAGTCTTAAAGCAGAAGCGGTGACTACTACTCCAGCTCACAAAGGAATTGCTATTCCTAAGTTTATTGATAATTGAGTAGTTGCTGTAAATGAATGGGAGAGAAGTCCAAGAAGATTAGTTGAACCAATAAGGAGAATCAGGGAAATTAACATAAGGAATCAGGTTTGCCCTTTGATATTATGCATCGATATTATTTGTTTCAATACAAGTTGGATTAATCACTATTGAATAGAGGTCAGTTGGTCATTGACTGAACAGTTAGAGGTGGGAAATAAAATATAAAAATCCCAGTATTTTCTGGGCTAAAATGATTACTTTCTGTTCATATCCTGACAAGGTTTTTCCCTGATACTTACATAACACTTCAGACCCCTACCCACTTTAAAGAAAGTATACCCTAGATGCTACAATTTTAAACTAATTATAGCTTCAACTACAAGTGGCTTTTTAGCTAAACCTTCAATTAGTGCAATTTTAGAAATGGTCAATTAAAAAAATAAAACTAGACTTTCTGGGTTAAAATGCTCACTTTCTATTTATATCCTGACAAGGTATACTCACCAAACACTTCAGACCCCCTCCCTGAGCTCCAGTGTACTTTGCCTAGTTAATGTAGCTTAACTACTAAAGCAAGGCACTGAAAATGCTTAGAAGAGTTCACGTAACTCTATAAACACATAGGTTTGTTCCTGGCCTTTTTATTAAATCTTAGTAAGATTATACATGCAAGCATCCCCACCCCAGTGAGAATGCCCTCTATATTATCCAAATCAAAAGCAGCAGGTATCAGGTGTGCATAAATGCAGTTCACAACACCTAGGTCAAACACACCCCCACTGGAAACAGCAGTGATAAAAATTAAGTGATAAACGGAAGTTGGACTCAGTGCATGTGCCTTTATCATTAGCCTCATCCCTGCAGCCATATTTATATACACAGGCCAAAAAGCTATCGTTCAAACTGGCACTGGATAACAATCCAAACCCTAAAACTCTCGCTCAACTTCAAACTGGACTACTTCCCTATAATATCCATTCCAGTGGCACTATTCGTTACTTGATCCATCAGAGAATTTTAAATGTGGTAGACACACTCAGATCCCAACATGAACCAATTTTTCAAGTACTTACTCATTTTTCTCATTGATATATTAATTCTGGTTACTGCCAAAAACCTTTTCTAACTCTTTATCGGGTGAGAAGGCATACGGATATTATATGGCCGAACAGATGCTGATACAGCAGCCTTTCGGGCAATCCTATACAATCTCATCGGTGATACTGGCTTTATTTTAGCAAAAGCGTGAGTCCTCCTATTCTCCAACACATGAGAATTTCAACAAATGTTTATTTTAAATCCCAACCTCAGTATCCTTCCACTAATTGATCTTCTCTCAGGGGCTGGAAAATCAGCCCAATTTGGCCTCCATCCTTGACTTCCATCGGCTATAAAAGGCCCAACACCAGTCACAGCTCTACTCCATTCTAGCACAATGGTTTAGGAAGGGGTTTTCTTACTTATCCAATTTCATCCTTTAATAGAAACAACTTAATCATTCAAACCCTCACATTATGCCTAGGAGCTATTACTACACTATTTACAGTCATCTGTGCCCTGATGAGAAAAGATATTTAAAAATTGTAGCATTCTCCACCTCAAGTCAATTAGGCTTTATAACAGTCACAATTGGCATTAATCAACCTCACTGAGCATTTCTTAACATTTGTACCCATGCTTTCTTCAAAGCTATATTATTCATATGCTCTGGATCTATTATCCATAACCTCAGTGATGAACAGGATATCCGAAAAACAGGTGGGTTATTTAAGGCCCTACCCTTCACCTCTTCCTCACTTATTATTGGCAGCCTCGCACTCATAGGAATACCTTTCCTCATAGGTTTCTATTCCAAAGATCTCATTATCAAAACCGCAAACGTCGTATACCAACACCTGAGCCCTTTTAATTACTCTCATTGACACCTCCCTAATAGCTGTCTACAGCACCCGAATTATTTTCTTCACACTGTTAGGACAACTTCGTTTCACAACTTCGATTATCATCAACAAAAACAACCCCCTCCTAATTAATTCAATCAAATGCCTAACAATTGGTAGCATTTTCGCCAGATTCTTCATCTCCAGCAATATTACTCCGATATCAATTCCCCAAATAACTATACCACTCCACCTAAAACGTGCAGCCCTTGGCGTAAGTATTTTAGGCTTTTCACTGGCAACAGAACTTAACCTCATGACTAAAAACCTTAAACTTAAGCATCCATCACAAACATTTAATTTCTCAAACATATGAGGGTTTTATCCAATCACAATACACTGTGCAACACCCCCCCACACACACACTCAAATCTACATGAAAGTCAAAATCTAACCTCCCTTCTACTAGATCTAATTTGATTAGAAAAATCAATGCCAAAAACACTGCCCAAGTCCAAATTTTAGACTCCACCATTGAATCTACCCAGAAAGGCCTAATTAAACTCTGCATTTTCTCTTTCCTTATTCCATCTCTCCTAACTCTACTCTTAATTATTTAATCTATCCCCCCAAGTAATCTTAATTGCAACATAAATACTAACAAACAGAAATCAACCAGCAACTACCATCAATCAACACCCATAACTATACAAAAGAGCTACACCCATAGAATCTTCACGTAATAACCCTACTTCCTCACCCTCAAAAACTACCCAATTTTCTATATTATTAAAATCAATTACAATTTTCACCTCATCATATTCAACTATTCACCCAACCACCACCAACTCTAACAACAATTCTAATAGTAAAGCACCTGAGATATTATATTATTTATTCGAGGGAATGCCATGTCTGCTGCACCGATGATCAGGAGAACTAATCAGTTGCCAAAGCCCTCATTTGTGATTGGTATTACTACGAAGAAAATTATAACCAATGCATCAGTAAGTGACAATAACACTATAAGTCTGATAATGTCCTAGTAGAGTTCCTGTTTGACCCAGTTCTGCTCAAATTAGGAGACTCAGGGCCATTGCCATAGCATTCCTTATGTTCATTGAATGAAAGATCTTAGGCTATGTACAAATATGCAAAAGACCCAACATTATAGGTCTGTATGGACTACTTCAGCCCTTTGCAGATGCAATAAAACTTTTTATTAAAGAACCCCTGTGACTTTTAGCATCCACTATTCCCCTATCCATTATTGCTCCAACCCTAGCTTTATCTATTGCCCTCCTTATATGAATCCCTCTCCCCATACCATATCCTCTAATTAATCTTAACATAGGTCTCTTATTTATACTAGCCACATTAAGCCTAGCTGTCTACTCTATCTTATGATCAAGATGAGCATCCAGTTCAAAATATGTGCTAATTGTTTACACTAAAGCAGTAACCCAAACCATTTCATATGAAGTTACCCTAGCTATTATCCTCCTATCAGTTCTGTTAATAAGTGGCTCATTCAACTTACCTATACTCAACACAAGAGTTTATTCTGACTACTACTACCATCATGACCTCTAACCATAATATGATTTATTTCCACGCTAGCAGAAACTAACAGAGTCCCGTTGGACTTGACAGAAGGGGAATCAGAATTCGTTTCAGGCTTTAATGTGGAATATGATGCAGGTCCATTTGCCCTATTCTTTATGCAGCATATATAAATATTATTATAATAAATGCCCTAACCACTGTTATCTTCCAAGGAGCATTACATGATATTCATACACCAGAATTCTATACTATAATTTTCATCACCAAAACTTTCCTTTTAACGACTTTATTTTTATGACTTCAAGTGTCATACCCTCGATTCTGTTATGGTCAACCTGTACATCCTCCATGAAAAAATTTCTTACCATTCACACTAATGCTTTTCAGATGACACATCTCTATGCCTGTCCTAATATCTAGTATCCCACCTCAAACATAAGAAATACGTCTGACAAAAGAGTTACTTTGATAGAGTAAATTATAGAGGTTTAATCCTCTTATTTGTAGAATTATAGGACTCAAACCTACCCCTGAGAATCCAAAATTATCTGTGCTACCTAATACACCACACCACATCCTACAGTAAGGTCAGCTAAATAAGCTATCGGGCCCCTACCCGGAAAATGTTGGTTTTTATCCTTCCCGTACTAATTAACCCTCTAACTCAACTTATTATCTCTTTCACTATCTTTACAGGAACTCTTATTACAATATTAGGCTCACACCGACATCTCATCTGAATAGGCCTAAAAATAAACATACTAGCCATTATCCCAATTTTAATTAAAAAAGAAAATCCACTCCACAGAAGCAGCTACTCAATATTTCCTCAGACAAGCAACTGTATCTATAATTCTCATAATAGGAATCATTTCCAATATGCTATTCTCTGGACAATGAACCATCATAAACTCAATCAATCAACTATCATCCTTGATAATAATAATGACCTTAATAATAAAATTAGAAATGTCTCCTTTTCACTTTTGTATTCCAGAAGTAAGTTGAACTAAAATTCTGTCTTGGACAACCAGCTATCACCCGCCTCGATAGGTTTATCACCACTACTCATGAATCCTCTCACTATTTTGCTACAACGATGAGTGTGCTTATTTAGCTGTTCTTGAGTAGCTCATCTGGTTGTGGGGGTCTTGGCTAGAGTTCTCTCTGTGAAGTCTGTTCTGGGTAATTCATTATGCAAAGGTACAAGGGTTTGTCTTTGCTTTTTGATGCTTGGTGTGATTATGTCATCTTTCCCTTGCGGTACTATAACTATTGCACCAGAGTAAGTAACTACTATCACCTACACTTTTGTCCAGGGTAAATGATTTGGTTTAAGGAGATCCGGTAACACAGTTTAATAAAGTTGGGACTAGAGTTGCCTCAAAGTGGTCAGGTGATATGAAATATTCCAGGTGTAAGCTGGGTGCTTTAAGTTAAACTACACTTTCGTTAGTCCAAAAGCACTTTCCAGTACGCTTACCATGTTACAACTTATCTCCTCTTTATATGTGTAGGAAAATTATTAGTAATAGTGGTCTCTAGACTAGTATTTGAGAGGGTGATGGGTGGTGTGTGCGTGCTTCACGCCTCATTCAATCAAGCACTCTGTTCTTCATTTACCGCTAAATCCTCCTTGAACCTTTGGGTTTCATTATGGTTATTGTAAAATTTTCTGGGAAATAGAAAATGTAGCCCTTTTCTTACCATTTCATAGGCAACACCTTGACCTAATGTTTTTATGTACATACTTGTGCTTAAGGCCTTTTTAGGGTTTGCTGAAGATGGCGGTATGTAGGCTGAGTGGCGAGAGATGGCGAGGTATATCGGGGTTTATTGATTATAGAACAGGCTCTTCTAGAGGGATATAAAGCACTGCCAAGTCCTTTGAGTTTTAAGCTGTTGCCTGTAGTACTCTGGCGAGTAGTTTTGTTAATTTAACTATTTGGGTTTACGGCTAAGCATAGCGGGGTATCTAATCCCAGTTTGGGTCTTAGCTATATGTTTTCAGGATATTAAAGTCACTTTCGAGGCTCATGTAACAAGTCTTCACATATACCTCTGAGCCTAAATAAAAGTTTTTAAAAGTCTATTAAAAGTTAAGGTCTATATAAAAGAAAATCTTTGTGTTTTTAAAAAATATAAAATACTTTCTACTTAACTTTTACATTGTTACTAGAAGACATTAACACTTTATTAAACAGATTAAGAAAATATTTGTTGCTGCCAGTTTAAAATGGCAGACTGAAAAGATATAGTACCTCTTCAATGTATCACAGTTTTATTTAACTTAGGGTAAAGACATGCAATATGAGATAAATTTATAACCAAAGTACGTTTTGGAGTGGGGAGCCCATCCCTGGACCAAATATTCTGATGGCTCTTGCATAGTTAAAAGTAGAAGAAGTTATAAAGGCAGATAAACTATGCAGGCAGATGAAGACATAGGTCAGAAGCTGAATAGGAACAGACATCAGCATTGGTGGAAACTGCTCTTTGTAGAGAATCTAGAGGAGGCTGATGCTAAGAACTTGCAGGCCCAGGGAGTAGGAAATAACGAAACAGAAGCAATCAAAGGAAATTATTTTAAAACTGTCCACATCGTGGTATCTTGGCTCCTCCCAACAGACTCTCATTGCCATGTGAATGATGCCTGACAGGTCTTGCATGTTCCCTGAGCATAAACCAAATAACTATTTCCTAAAGAAATTAAATCAGCTGCTTGGGAATAGCAAATGTTATAAGTGCTAGATTTTCCATCTAAAGTCACCTTGATTTTCTCTAAGGTATCCCATGGGCAGACTGTCTGCCTGCTTCTCATCTATGTACCATCTATATACATTCAAATGAAACCTGCTGATTACCAGTAACATCACACACAGACACAAACAATGCAAAACACACACACATACTTCCCTCTTAGATAAAGAGAAATGCTTGTTGGTTTGATATACAAACATATCTAAAGCGCAGCAGCGAAACTTATCCCAGCAACTTAAGTGAATCAACACTTTTTTATTCATAAAGATGAATGGAAATCCAATTATCATGAGACATTTGGGAAAATCATTGTGTAATAAAGAGTATCAAGAAGAATAAGACAAATAACTGATCCTAGAGAAAACTCAATTAATAAGGAAATAAAACATGATACATAAATAATAAATAATAATACATAATAAAACATAAATAACAAAGTCTTTCCTTGTTATTTTTGTTTTCTCAAGGATCAATTATTTGGCTTATTCCCCTTGAAACTTGTCTTCATGTGAAGATTTTTAAGAAATAAAACATGTATATCTTCAGTTTTCTTCTGTTCCATTTGATAAGATAATATATCCATGCAACAAGAATAGAATGACATGAAAAACAAATATCTATGAATGAGTTTTTGAAATGAAAAAATATGATTTCTGAAATTGAAAACTCAGCAGAAAGGTTTCCTGATAAAGAAACCTCCTAGAGGACATAGCAAAAAGACAAAGAAATAGAATATAGCAGATTTTGATTCCTAATAAATAGGAGATTCCAAAGAAAGAACGAAGAAAATGAAGAAGCAGAAATTATATGAGTTCTAAATTCCTAGAGTTAAAAACAGATACGAGACTTTATATTTAAAGGATCACTAAGTGCCAAGCAGAATGAAATCAAAAAGACCTGCACCTAGACATGGAATTATCAAATCTAAAATATCTAGGATGAAGATAAAATATTAAGAGCTTCCAGAAAGAAAATAAAATAGCCTATAAATAATGAGTTTTGGTGTAGAAGATATTTTCAGTGCTCCTCTGTGCCATAGCCCTTTGCTGCAAATCTAATTTCAGAACATTTGAAAAGCACATTTCATGTAAAGGGACACCTCACAGATACAGCATCCCAACTCAAAAGCATACTGTCTTTCCAGTGGATAATTCTGGGTGGCATTACATGTGCTTCAAAAATCCTAGCAGACTAAAGCTCCAAGCAGTGACCTCATTATCTTTTCCTCCTTCCTTGTCTCACTACTCCCTTCCCTTAACCCTGTTTCTTGGGATATTATTTCAAACAAATGAACTTCACTTAAGTCTTTTTCTCAGGCATTAGTTTAGGGAAACATAAACCGAAATGTTGGTGCTCACATGCCTGGTGACAATGATGAAGGAATAATTACAGCTGTGACAACCTAACAAGAGCAAAGTAAATGTTACTCCTAGAAAAAACATAACCTAAAAATTGACGACAATTGGCTTTGGGTTTAAGCAATGGGCAGATGCTGGAAGAGTTTGCAGGAGACTGATAGTGAAACCTGGAAGACCTTAAGGAGGCTGCTGGAGAGGGCTTGAAGACAGTGAGGATGTTATTAGAGGCTGTCCTATTCAGCCCAGGCTGTTATATCAAAATACCAAAGACTAGGTGGCTTAGCCACAGACCCTTCTCACAGTTCTGGAGGTTGGAAGTCTGAGATCAAGGGACCAGCAGATTTGATTCCTGACAAAGGCCCTCTTTCTGGCTTGCAAATGACCACCTTCTCACTGTGTCCTCATGTTACCTAGTGTAATGCCTTTAAGACCTAGATCAATTTCTATACCACCTTAACTCTGCTTATCTTTAGGAGACAGGAGGACTAAAGTCAGAAGTTTCCCCTTGTGATTAAACCAGCTAAGACTGGTGGGATGTAAAATGGCAGGTCACCTGACCTCTGAAGAGCTTCTAACTTCATTATAATCTAATGTCCATGCTCAGTGACACTCCCACAAGCACCATGACCATTGACAATCACTATAACAATGACCAGAATAAACCACAAAATGACAAAAAGGAAGGTGGCAACTCCAGTTCCAAGTTCTCTATCCGCTCCCAGAAAATACATGAATATTCCTCTCCTCATTTTTAATGCCCAACCCTTTCATTAAATATGCCCTATACCTGCACTTCTTGACTCTCACTTTTGGTTTTGCATATTGACTTTGTGGCACTGGACAGGGAAAGACCCCATTTTAAGGCAGACCGGCTTTGTTGGTATCACTCACATGGCCTTTCCTCAATGTGTGTAGTTGGAGAGAAATCCATCTTTCTTCCTCTTCTTATAAGGGAACTAATCTTATCATGCTGGCTCCACCACCATCAGCTCATCTAAATGTTACTTCTCAAAGGCCTCACCTCCAAAGATAGTCACATTGGAGGTTAAGGCTTTAACATATGAATTCATGGGGGATACATACATTCAGTCCATAACAGAAGCTAGTGAAAAGAGGCACTTTTTATGTAGTGGCAGAAAATCTGGCAACACTGTCACCTTTGGCAATAAGAAAAATAGAAAGAGTACCTAGTAACATTGGGATAGTTGGGGAGATTTGAAGGCAGAATTTCAAGCTTCATCTGGCTGATTTTAGCTGCCTATGATAAAATATAAGAAGAGAGAAATTAAACAAAGGGGAAATACTTCCATTTTTTAAAATCAGAATTTAAATGAAACATAAAAGGTCAAGCTTTCTGGGACCAAAAATAAGACTGTTTTTTAAAAATCTCCAATCTCTCCAGAAAAAGAATGCCATAGTATAAATTTTTTCAAAACAAAGATCAAATTATGTGGAAGTATAAGGTCCTTGATAAACTGAAGAAAGAGCTAAAGTGGTATCTGAAAGATAACTTCAAACAGATAAAGGTCCTTGTATATCCTCTCTGTGACACATTAAGTCTTCTAATAATATTGAAGACATTATCATAGGGAACCAAAGGTAATGAAGGGACTGTCTCAAATAGACTTATGGGTGTGGCTGTTATCTAAAGCAGGACTTTTCAACCTTGGCACTATAGACATTTTGGGTCAGATAATTCCTTGTTGGGATGAGGGAGTCTTTTGTGTTGTCCTGTACCTTGTAGAATGTTTAGCAATATTCGTGAGCTCTACCCATTAGATACCAGTAGGACCATCTTCACCCGATTCTTTTTTTTTTTTTTTTTTCTTCAGATGGAGTCTCACTCTGTCATATAGGCTGGAGTGCAGTGGCGCAATCTGGGCTCACTGTAACCTGTGTCTCCTGGGCTCAAGCGATTCTCCTGCCTCAGCCTCCCGAGTAGCTGGGATTACAGGTACCCGCAACCATGCCCAGATAATTTTTGTATTTTTAGTAGAGATGGGGTTTCACCATGTTGGCCAGGCTGGTCTCGAACTCCTGAACTCAGGTGATCCACCCACCTCATCCTCCTAAAGTGCTGGGATTACAGGTGCGAGCCACGGCGCCTGGCCTCTTCACCCAATTCTTGACGGTCAAAATTGTTTCCAGACCATCTAAATGCCTGTAGGACAAAAAATCTATATTTAGAACCACTGGTTTAAAAAAGTGGATTGTAATTTAATACACAGAAAGTCCACAAAAACTTTAAAGGAATTATTAGCTTGGACTGGAAGAGAGAGAAATGGGACAAAATTAAAGAAAAAGCTCTCTCTGGATATCTAAACAGAAAGGACACTAAGAAAACTACTTAGTTGCAAACATAGGTTATTTTATGAGAAGTTCAATCTTTTCATTGAAAATGAGTCTTATGCCCATCTTAAATCTGAGCAGGATCTATAATTTCTTTAACTAATAAAATATAATACAAGTCACATTATGGCAGGTCCTGGCCTTAAGAAACTAGCAGCTTCTGATGGCAACAGTGGGCCATTTGGGGTAACCACTGCCATCACGCTGGCCACCTCAGGGAGGGCACAGGAAGGAGATGGACAGCCCTCGCTGCCTGCAGCCTACCACCCTGGGAGCTGCCATGATGGGGCTGGGCCAGGTTGCGTGCTAAGGCCACAGGGGCAGCTCACAGCAACGTCACGCCTGCCCTGGATGTCAGCCCAGGCCCAGAAAGGACTTGGAGTTGCCAGGAGGGTGAGGCTGCAGTTGCCCACATTGTGACTGTGGATGTGGGCCTCCCACTCCAAGAGCAGGCAGTAGCCCTGCCCCCCAGCACAGCTGCAGCCTCCCAAACCAGAGCTGTAGACCTAGGCATTCCTGCACTCCTGGGGGGCCTGGGAAGGGCCCCCTTGCCTTTGCAGGATCAGAGGTGCCTGCTCCCACTGCCTAGCCTATCCCAACTCCCAGCATTGGCTCCAATATTGGAGAAGGGTTGGGGCTGAGCCTGGGCACTGTCACAGACTAGCCAGGTGTGCCCACACTTGGAGCAGCACTGGCATGCCAGCCCCCTGCTGCCTTGGCCCCCTCTGGACTTTAGGCACCAAGAAGTATGGAGGGGACATTGAGGTGGGTTGGGGGTAGTTGGGTGATGGCCTGCAGATACCAGCAGCCTGGGTTCTATGGATGATGTGGGAGGCAGACAGGCTCCTGGGAGGAAGGGGGTGAATCCCCAGTGAAGCCCCACCTTCAGGCCAGAACAGGCCTGAAGCCTGAGGCCAGGATGCCAGTCCTGCAGACAAGATGGGGAACTTATGGTGCCTTTTCCTGGGCCTGCCCATGGCTGCCCATGGACCAGTCAGCACATACTTCCTCCTCTCTGAGGTCAATAAAAGCCCCGGGCTCAGTCAGAGCAGGGCAGAGAGTGGAGAGAACAGAGAGGTGATGGGACTGGGATGACCAGCTGTAGAGAGGAGCTACCCTCTCTTACTGAGAGCTTCAGAGACCAGCAGAGGCATGAGAGCTACCAGCTGCAGAGAGGAGCTACCCTCTCCAGGGCCCCCACTCTGCTGAGAGCAGCAGACATTGATAGTAACAGGGAGGAGTTACCCTCTGCAGGTCTCCTCTGAGCTGTTCTAACACTTAATGAAGCTCCTCTTTGTCTTGTTCATCCTTCATTTGTCTGCATACCTCATTCTTTCTGGACATAGGACAAGAACTCAGGCAAAGGCACCACTAGCCACAGAGGTTTCCAGCCAGAAAAACTGACACCACAAAGATCCCATAACACTTCTACTTCCTGTCTGTCTATAACTTATTTTTGGAACTCAACTGCCATACCTGAGAAGCCTAAGACATGGACAGGCAATGTGTAGATACTCCAGTCAACAGCCTGCAGTGAACTGGAACTTGGGCATTCAGGTCATTTGGGCCTTCTGATGACTGCAATATCTATTTCTAACAGACTGCAGCCATAGGAGAGATCCCAAGCAACAATCCAGCTAAGTTTAGTCAACACAGGAAACCATAATAAACAATAAATAATATGTTGTTTTAAGCCACTAAATGTTTTAGTGCCTTGTTATCCAGAAGTAGATGGTTGGTAATCACAGAAGAAACTTTGAGTAATTTAACTGACCTTTCAGAGAGAAAGCTCTTGGTCATCACACCAGGTAAGCTGTTTAGATGAGATAAAATTCTGCCTGAAAAAGGGAGAAAATCTAGAATGAACAATTGAGACAAGAGATGGTAAATATCTCTAATGGTCTCGGACAAAGTGGCAGCATTAGGGACTGTAGTCTGTTCCACTAAGACTCCTGTATTAAATCTTATAAAAATTCCAGCTGGTCACTACCTTGAAGTATTAGAAACTGAGTGAACTTAATGTGGTACCGTACCAGCTGTTCTCACAAGAAATACTCAAAACTGGGTAGTTTAGAAAGAAAAGAGGTTTAATTGACTCACAGTTCTTCTTGGCTGGGGAGGGCTCAGGAAACTTACAATCATGGCAGAAGGCACTTCTTCACAGGGTGACAGGGGAGAGAATGAATGCCAACAGGAGAAATGCCAGATGCTTATAAAACCCTCAGATCTCATGAGAACTCCCTCACTATCAGGAGAACAGCATGGTGGTAACCACCCCCATGATTCAATTACCTCCCACCGGGCCCCTCCCATGACACATAGGGATTATGGGAATAACAATTCAAGATGAGATTTGGGTGGGGACACAGCCAAACCATGTCAGGTACATAAGCAGATATATCTACAGTGTAAGGAGTGAACCAGACACCTCTGGGGTGGGTCCTTGGTCACATCCTATCAATGCACAATATGATTTCATTATCAATTGTAGTAGACAGTTCCAAGTGGCCTCAAATTTATATAATGCTGAAAAAATGTGCATCTTTTTGCATTTTGCCTCAGAGCTTTCTCCAGCATTGTAGGAACTTTCAAGTACTAACAACAAATGGCAGTGGAAGGAGAAATTTAATGCACATAAAGAGAATCCAACAAACAATGTGGAGTGGTAACCTGTGTATCAAGTACTCCAGTGTCCTATACTCCAGATGGAAAAATCTGGGAGGTAGTAGGTACAGTCTCAGAAGATGCTGCAGGAATTGGGCCCAGTTGTCCACAGCAGCTACTTTGATAGAGCACCCTAACATTACATTTTCTTTCTTAACAACCTCACTCTCCCCACTCTCTCACTTCTGATTCCTGGGTCTAACACCAAAATCAACTACCTATACTTAAATTTTTGCTTAGTTCCTGCTTTCTCGAGGAACCCAAATTAAGACAGTGAGTTTGATATCCGCACTTTCAGAGCTCTTTAAAAATGACATGGAACATAGATTTCCTTACCCAGACCAATTATTACCAGGCATAAAAGAAAAATATATTTTTGGGGCATGCAAAAATTTATAAATCTTACCTCTCATGAAGATTTAGTTAAAAAAATTAAATATTAAATAGAGAAAATTGTAAACTTTCCTGAGAAAAGAGCTCAAAATCCAGGAAACAACAGAACCAACCCAGGAGTGCAAAGGTAAAAAAATTATGGATGTAATAGTATAGTACACCTAGCAAATATTTAGTCAAAATTAGATAGAAGGTCAAAGGACTCCAAGAATGCTCTCAAAATGAAAGTAAGTGCCATGTAACATATACTATTATTATTATTAAGAAGCTGTAAGATATTTACATAAATTTATAAATTTACATAATTTATATAAATGTATACATTTACATAAATCTTTTATACATTTACTTGATTAAAAGTATATATTTTCTTCTATCAAAAAGGAAAAATACAATAGGAAATTCTAGGGAAAGTGTTGGAAGTTATATTCCAGATCTGAAGTAACTAATACATGGTACAACTTATTTTACTTTATCTTACTCTTTAAAAACTACATACACTAAAATTGATCTCTTTGACGTACAATTCCATGAGTATTAAAACATGTTAATACCACCACGATCCATAGTTGAGGATACAAACAATTTCCTCCACCTACAAATCTCCAGCTTGCTGCCCCTTTGTAGTTGCACCATTTCCCCAACACTAACCTCTGGCAACCACTCATTATTTCTTCTTCTTTTTGAGATAGAGTCTCACTCTGTCACCCAACCTGGAGTGCAGTGGCATGATCTCAACTGACTGCAACATCCCCGTCCCGGGTTCAAGAGATTCTCCTGCCTCAGCCCCCGAGTAGCTGGGATTACAGGCACACGCCACCATGTCCAGCTAATTTTTGTATTTTTAGTAGAGCCGGGGTTTCACCATGTTGGTCAGCTGGTCTTGAACTTCTGACCTCAGGTGATCTGCCCGCCTCGGCCTCCCAAAGTGCTAGGATTACAAGCATGAGCCACTTCACCCAACCTCACTCATTATTTCATCTTCATTACAGTTATGCCTTTTCTAAGGCATCATATAAATATAATCATACATTATGTAACCTTTTAAAACACCCTTCTTCAGCACAGCTTAATGCCTTAAATATTAATCCTTGTATGTATCAATAGTTTACTACTTTTTATTATTGAAGATTATTATATGAACGTATCACAATATATCCACTCGTTAAAGAAATTTAGTTTATCTCTATGTTTTGGCATTTATAAAAAGAGCTGCTATAAATATTGTACGTGAGCTTTTATATGAACATGTTTTTATTTCTCTAGAATAAATACCTGAGTGGGATTCCTTGATCATATATTAAGTGCATATTTGTATTGTGACATCTGCTTGGTTTGTGACATCTGCTTGGTTTTGTGACATCTGCTTGGTTTCCTTTTCCAGTCATTCTAATATATATTATTTCACTGTGGATTTAATTTGTATTTTTCTAATCGGGGAAATGATGATGATCATCTTTTCATGTGCTTGTTTCCATCTGTATATGCTCTTTGGTGAAGTGATGGTTTATGTTCCAATTTTTAAAACAGGATTGGTTGTTTTATTACCTGTTGAGTTTTGAGTGGTGTTTTTATATTCTATACATAGTCCTTTGTCAGATAAGTGATGTCCCAGTATTTTTTTCTCACTTTGTAGCTTGTCCTTTATTATGACTTGATTTTAAACAAGCATTAACATATAAGAATCTGAATACATTTGATCTCTCTTGCAACATACTCATTCTCTTTGAAATGACATAGAACTACATGCATTTTCTGTGGGTCTGGTTATCATGTTTATTCCTGTAATATATTTATATAATCATAATATTATAACAAACTTTATTTATTTTCCATTTTAAAAACTTAACCTATAAACAAGGAATTTTGAATTCCCTTTTAATTGCATTCTATTAGTTATTCAATAGAATGTAAATATTACAAATAGAACAATTAAAAAATAATGGTTTGGTATATAAAAATAAATACTTAAGGTTGTAGGCAGTAGATAAACAGGAGTAAAGGAGCCCTAATTTTATCCTATTACTTAGTGATGTATTTTGAAATAGTTTTAATATTGATGAAACAAGAAATAAACATCTAAATATTTTAGTAAATAGAATAATAAAAATAATGTAAGTAGCAAAACAGAGGAGGAAATAAAGAGATAAATTTTAGTTGGCATGAGTAAATTCCTTATCAAATGAAAATATGAATTTAGTGTATAATTAAAGATATTGCCTAAAAGACAATGAAAAGTCATTTGGTCATATTTTAAAGTGTTCAAATTTCTATATGTATGTGTTAAATATACATACATATATTCATACTGAAATATACTTCTATATTATGAACAATTTACAGAGTGTTGTGAAATGGATAAAGAAACAAGAGTTTTGCGGGAAAAGCACAGAGAAAACATTGCAAAGAAAGTGAAAAAAAGGCAGACAGAAGGAAAGAGGTACAGAGATTTGCCGTGACAGATAGAAGCTGAAAAAGGGACAAAAGTGATGGAAACTGACCTTCATGGAAAAATATTGTCAATTTATGACCTTTTGGGATATTATAGCTAAAGAATTTTTAAAACATTTTGAAACACTGCAAAAACCTGGTAAATTGTTTTGAGTCTAAGAAAAAGGATGCAACTTTCTTTCAAATTCAGATGTGACAGTGAAGGGATATTTTTAGTTAAGTGCAAAAAAAAAAGAAAAAGGAAAAAAGGAACTTATCTTTTTTGGAAAAAAAATAAATCAAACATTTAAGAAATAAATACTAGCCACTCTATTTGCTCACCCAGAGCATTAATTTACTCACAGAACAATAGCATAATCAAATAATCAGAAAAAATCTCTGTACATGCAAGACACTTGAATAGACTTTTGTGCATAATTGTTGGGATGGCAGCCTTTCTTTTTTCTTTCTTTCTTTCTTTCTTTCTTTTTTTTTTTTTTTTTTTTTTTTTTTTTTTGAGACGGAGTCTTGCTCTGTCACCCAGACTGGAGTGCAGTGGTGTGATCTCGGCTCACTGCAACCTCCACCTCTGGGGTTCAAGCGATTTTTCTGCCTCAGCCTCCTGAGTAGCTGGGATTACAGGCGCGTGCCACCACACCCAGCTAATTTTTGTATTTTTAGTAGAGACGGGGGTTTCGCCATGTTGGCCGGGCTGGTGTCGAACTCCTGACCTCGTGATCCACCCGCCTAGACCTCCCAAAGTACTGGGATCATAGACGTGAGCCACCATGCTGGCCTGGGAGCCTTTCTAAATATGGGATCTGTGACAGCTGGCAATAAATGTCTTAGATAGACTTCTATCTTTTTAAACATTCTCCATGCTTCCGACAGGCATCTGCCTCCCAAGCTTCAACAGTCCTAATCAATGAGCTGTGGGAAAAAAAAGAAAGATAATTGTCTTAGTCCATTTGTGCTGCCATCACAAAAATATCTGAGACTGGACCATTTGTGAAGAAGAAAAATTGTCTTCCAGTTCTGCAAGCTGGAAAGTCCAAAATCGAGGTACAGGTGTTCATTGTCTGGTGGGGAACTTGCTGCAAACTCGTGTGGCAAAATGGGCAAACTGTGTCCTTACATAGTGGAAGGAAGGGCAAGAGGAGCCAAACTCACTCCCTCGAGCCCTTTTGTAAGCACACTAATTTCATCCATGAGGGATCGCCTCATAATGGCACCACCTCTTAACACTGCTGCAGATGGGATTAAGTTTCAACATGAATTCTGGAGGGAATACATTCAAACTACAGCATTTTTGCCCCTAGCCCCCACCCCCAAATTCATATCCTTCCCACATGCAAAATGCCTTTATTTCTTATCAATAGCCTCAAAAGTCTTAACCTGTTCCACCATTAGCATTAAAGTCTAAGTCAAAAGTCCTATTTAAATCAGATATGGGTGAGAGTCAAGGTATGAGTCATCCTGAGGCAAATTCCCCTCCAGCTGTGAACCTATGACATCAAACACTATTTTGCTTCCAAAATACAATGGTGGGACAAGCATAAGATAAACATTAAAAAGTTCCAATTAAGCCCAAGCCCAACAAGGCAGACAGTATCAAATCTTGAGTTTTGAGAAGAATCTTTTGGTGGTGGCGGCAGCCCATCTGGAGCAGCTGCTGCAAGGACATCAACTGCAGCCGGGGAGGCACGGGCAGGGCTGAATCCTCTGTAGAGCCGGCGGGGACCAGGAACAGGTGATCCCAGTGAGAAACTCACACCCTACCGAGTGGGCAGCTGCCCAGCCACAGCTCCAGATCCAGGCATCCATCCCTGAGCTCTCCGGGGCCTGGGAAGCCTCCTGCCCCCACAGGCTCGGAAGTGCCTGCCCCCGCTACTTGGCCTCTCTTTGTTCCCAGCACTGCTCCGCGGCAGAGCAAAGTTGTGGACGTGTCCCAACAGCTAAGCCCGAGAGCTGTCACAATCTGGTCAGATGTGCATGTGCTCAGGGGAACACTAACATGCCAGCGCCCCCCCCCCCCCCCACGGCCTCGGGTCCCTCCAGAAACTGCTTCTGAGGCTAAAACTGTGGCCACTGAAGAACACGAGAGGGAGGCCAGGGGCTGAGGGTGGTTCAGAATGGGCCTGCGGGTGTTCCTCGGTGCAGACAGCCTGGGCGCCATGGATGGCATGTTGATGGTGGCAGGAGGCACACAGGTTCCTAGGCAGGGGAGGTGGGTCCCCAGTGAACTGGGGAACAAATTGCCAGTTCCAGGTGAAGTCCGCTGCCGGAGTGACAACTTCCTTGATGTCTTCCAGCCAATCAAGTGGTGCTTTTTCCATGGCCACCCATGGACCAATTAGCATGGACTTTCTCCTGCTAATGGACCAATCAACACACACTTCCTCCATTCCCCACCGCCAGACTGGACGCTAGTTGGGAGTACCTACCTGCAGATAGGAGTTAGCTGTTCAGGTCACCTCTCTTCTGAGAGCTGTCTGGTTGCCCAATAAAGCTCTTCCCAGCCTTGCTCACTCTCCAGGTGTCCGCATAACTTCATTCTTCCTGGATGCGGGATAAGCACTCAGGACCTGCCAAACAGCGGGAGTGAAAGGAGCTGTAACACTTTCCTGGCTGACTCACCGAGCTGCAGGCAGCGACACGCTCACAGACTGTGGGAATGAAGAGTAGTGATTCTTCTGGGGGCCCAGACCTTGGTATTGCCTGAGCCAGAGCTGTGAACACTATAGCCCTCCCACCCTCTGCCAGCACTGAGTGGTCGCCCCACACAACAGGAAGCAGAGGCAGGGCCAGGCCAGTCCAGGAGATGCGGGCTGGAGCGGGGCCCCAGGACCGAAAGAGCTGTAAAAACAGATTGAAACACAGCCCCCTGAAACACACCCTCCCTCTCACGGCGCTGCGGGCGATGAGGAGAGAAGAGCTGCGGCCCTTCTCTGAGCCCAGACCTCAGCCCTTTTGTGAGCCCAGACCTCGGGGCCCCTACCCTGAGATATTTCTGCTCTCAAGGCCCTGGCACTCTGGGTCTGTGATGGGAGTGGCAGCCTTAAAGATCTCCAAAATTCCTTCAGGATCATTCTTACACTGTCTTGACGAATGGCATCTGGGTTCCTTTTATCCATACTAATTTCCGTATCACTTGGCCACATTCTTGATATTCTCCCCAAAACACCCCCTTTTCATTCTTTACATGGAAAGGTTTAGAATTTCCAAATCGTTAATTTCTGTTCCATTTTTGATTATACATTCCATTTCTCTCTTCTGCATTTTACTTTAAGATATCAATAGAAGCCATGCAGCAGCCTGAACACTTTACACAGACATTTCCTCCACAAATATCCAAGTTCACTGCTCTTAAATTCTGCCTTCCACAAAACCGTAGGACACTGACGCAATGCAGCCAAGTTCTTTGCAACTTTGTAACAAGGTTGTCCTTTCCTCTAGTTTTCAATATAGTACTTGTCTTTTCCGTCTAAGACCATCTCAGAATCTTTCCCTATTTCTGCCCGCATTCTGATCATGACCACTTAGATACACACTAAGAAGAATGAGGGTCTCACTGCAGCGCTCCTCTTCTGAGGCTGATCATCTCCTAAAGGCTCCACCTCTTAATATTGTTGCACTGGGGATTAAGACTTAGCATGAATTTCGGAGGGAACACATACATTCAAACCATAGCAATAATGGTAATTTTATCTTACCATTGAACCAAGTATTTGATATTTTCATTTGGATTAATAGTTGGAGAGTAGATTTGTGAAGTGATGATGAAGGGTTAGGGGAGCAGTGGGGAAGAAAAATGGCACACTATTCAAGAGCAGGTGGCACCAAAGCTTATAATCCTGAATATATGCATTTGTAAAACACAGAATTTTAGGGTCACTGTGAAACAGCTGCCTGCAGCCATTTTGTTGTATTGAGTGAAAATCTGGCTTCAAATGAATAGCCTCACTAGAGGGCTACTTTACTCATTTCTCTAGTACAAGAATTTTGGCAGTTGGCAAAGTATAATCAAATTATTTTGGGAAGAAACACAAAACTCCTAAATCTACTAAGGGAGAAAGCTGTGCAGTTTGAGAAGACTTCTGACCACTATCATCTATTGTTATATTATCTCATGGCAATAAATAGATCACTGGCCTAAACATCGGCAAAATGCCTGAAATATGTGAAACAAGAGAGAGAAGAAATACAAGAATAAACTTTTGGTAAATAGAGACCCTGAATTTTTTGTTGCTATTTTATTCACCTTGAGGAGGAAGTTGACTTAGTTTGATTAAGATGTATTTAATTTTCAGCTATTTTCAAGCGTTTTCATTTGTTTTTAAATGTCCATAAATAACAAAATGTTATACATACTAGTACAGACTCATTCGAGTATTTTCAAACAGTTTCAAAGTTCAAGGGTTAACTGTTTTGTATTTTTCTTAATATCATTTTAGCAAATCATTGCCCCCAAGCTTTTGTCAGCTAGCTGTGATAATGAATTGCTTTACACTTTAAAACTGGCAAACCTGTTATTAGCATTTCAAAAACAGATTATAGTAGGTATTTAGATTATGTTTGTTTTTGTTTATAAACTGCTGTATGAATGATTATAGTTAAAGACAATGACTCCTAACTAGAGAAAAGAAAAAAAAAAACTCACATAAAGGAAAGATGTATTATGAACTAGCAGTGTTGACTTCAGTTATTTTTATCTTGCTTAATATATAAAAGCATACGACAGAATAAATCCCTTATGTACCTAATTCTCTCCCAACCATAAAACCAAGCATTTATAGCAAATACTAAAAAAAGTTAAGAAAATAAAAATTCAGAGTAACAGCATTAAATTAATGTGATGGATATTTTGCTAAACTAAATTGAAACTCTCAATATAAATGCGGTACTGACTGCTACAGTGTAAGTGGAGGTTCAGCAAACTAATGGTGATAGCAGGAACGCCTCACCACTTTTCTCTATTTAAGTGATCTTTTCCTTTGTGATAGCATCTGGCCCTTCCCTTGGTGCACATGTTGTATTTGCATTTTAAATCAGCCTCTGTTTTCCTTTTCTCAATCCACTATAAATGGGACATTACTTTCCCTCAAAGCTCTTTCTTACTATCAGGTCCCAATTTATTATATTGCTTAATAAATTGAAATCTTAATCTATGAAAACATTTTCAATAGAAATTTATACCTATATATTTGTCTGTTAATGTTAAAAAGTCCAACATGAAAATTGTGTTAGAATGATTTTATGTTTTTGATATTAGGATCAAATGGTAGATATGCTTATAATAAAAATCCAAATATAAACATAGCAACAGATAGTGATCATTTTAATATTGGAAAATGCCAAGGTAATTGCTAATGCTAAGACATGTTTGCCAATACAATAAAAGCTAAATGCTATCAATTGTGTCAATTGCTTATTTCAAATAGAATCACAAAACTAACACTAAATTAGTGACTATATAGGATGTGTGGACCATCTAACATTTCCTGACAACACATCTGTGAAATCTGATCTGAAAAACACTAGATTAAACCAAAAACCTTTTGGGGAAACAATGTAGTCCATGTATTACCTGGGCACATGTCAACAGTTTGAAAAAATACTACTTATAGTTTGTATTTAGTATAACATATCAGCTCCTATCAGGTTGTAAGTGTAATTTCAAACTCTTATTCTAATTCAAGAACTCTAAGTCTGAAAAGAACTTTCCCACATATGCAGAATGACTATGTTGGAGCTTAGTACAATGCATTTAAACATATTCTGCAAGGGAGTTGAACACTGTCTTTGACCTTTTGTTGATATATGATCTCACAAAGGAAATTCTACAACCAGTATAAGCTTAATATAATAGAACAAATATGTGTGAAGTATACAAAATTAGAGTTTTAGAAGAGTTATGTATACATTTAATCTCCAACATTTACTTGCTATGCAATCTTGGGCCAACACAGAAGGTAACGATAATTAAATGAGTAAAGTAATACGCAATATAAGGGATACTCTTTAAATTCAGTTGTAAAACAATTTTAATTATTTCTTTTGATGGTATACCATGGTGATATTATAATGCTATTTATAAGTTTTCAATTTAGGAAACTAGAGCATGTGTTTTTCCGGAATGACATATCATCTATAGAGGACAAAAGAAGCCTTCTTTTGTCTTTACTGATTTCTATTTGGTTCCTCATCATAAAGAATAATAGCATTTTGTACATTCTTAAAAAGAAAGATTAGTTTGCATTCACAATATTTACCTCCAGACTCAATAAGCATTTGTTGAAAATCTTCTATGATTTATTCACTGTGATTAGTACCAAAAACTATATAAAGAGGTTGAAAAGACCCAGTTATCATGGACCTTGCAGTTTAACAGGAAGATATATGTAAATGTCCATCTAACCAGGCAGCATCTGAGAAACACAATAAAATAGATAAAAGATTCTGCAGAAGAAAAGAAAAGGGAGATAATTTCCAACTTTGGAATCCTTGGTAGCATCCATGCAAGATGTCTGTACCAAGCATTTAGTCTCTATCTTGACAAAAGTTACTTTCAATTTGTGGGGATGCAAACGCATTGTAAAATGTATTTCATTTGGAAGACATCACAAGCCCAAGAAATTGAAAGGAGTGATTTTATGTTTACTGAACAATAAATCATTTCATATGGCATGATTTTTGTCTTCAAAAGTGTTTTGTGAAAGATATGGTTGAAAATAGTCTAGGGCCAAATAAAGGAAGAATTTGAATATTAACCTAAGAAAGTTATATAATATATAATACATTAGTCTCTAGATTTTTAAAGCGAGGAAAGCCATGATCAGACATGGAGGTGGGGCATATACAAAGATGAGAAAGACCAACAAGAAACATTGCAGGGTCTCACTTTTTGCTGGTCTGAGAATGATAGAAAAAAAAATAGACAAAAGCATAATAAGTAGTAAGAATCTATAGAATTTCCTGATTAATGGAATATAGGGTACAGAGAGGAAAATTTATTATGTAATTTTGAAGTCTGAACCTTAGGAAATGGTGGTAGTGTTACAAAGAGAGCAAAAAAAAAAAAAAAAGATAACGGCAATGGAAAACAGAAATTAGAAATGAGGGGAAATGATGAGCAAATGAGCACTGAGAGGCATAAATAAAATTTGGTATTTATGAGATCTTTGAGAAAATTTGCAAGAACGGAGGTGAAAGCAGGAATTCAGAATGTAAAGAGTTTAAGAATGAAAGGAGACTATCATTTTCAGCTTAATTCATATTAGACATCAAAAACCTTCCCCATATAAAAATGTAAGTATGGTGAATACATTTTAACCATCTTTTCCAATGTACATTTGGCCCTGCTAGAAAATAAGGGAAACTTTAAATCCAAAAATGAAAAAGATGTTGAAAACCACTGTAAAAAATGGGCATTTACTTGTAGCAAACTTAGGTCATTTGTTATTCTGTGCTACTTATTGCCTTGCTTTCTAATCATTACAAAGAGGACAAGACATTTTGCCTTGAATCCACAAAGTTAACATTCCTAATTTAGACTGTAGCATAAAACACAAAAGGCTACATTCTCAGTAGTTAGGTTGATTAAAATAAAGGAAAATAATAAGGAAATATATTTGGATTGGTCTACACTTTAATTGTGTACTGTCTTAGTCACTGGGGCTTCTATAACACAATACCATAGACTGGATGGCTTATACATTGATTTGTCTATTTTTCCACCAGTACCACTCTTTCTTGATTACCGTAGCTTGATAATGAGTCTTGAAGTAAGGTTGTGTCAGCCTTCCAACTTTCTCCTTCTCCTTCAACACTGTGTTGGCTATTTTGGGTCTTTTACCTTTCTATATAAATTTTAAAATCAGTTTTTCGATCCACAAAATAATTTGCTGGGATTTTTACAGGGACTGCACTGAATCTATAAGTCAAGTTGGGAAGAATTGACATCTTAACAATATAGAGTCATGAAAATGGAATGAAAGGCAAGGACATACAACATTATCAATATTCTCGCAGAAAAGGGTAGTGGTCCAATCTACCATAGATAAACAAACTCTCCTGTGGAAGTGAAATAGATGGACTACTCTATAACAAATTTTATGTGGTAAGAAAAACCTAGATAATAAAACCCAGCATGGATACCAACACAAGGTTAAAGTGTATTGCAATGTCTTACATGAAGAAAACTGCAGACATCCTAAATAAAATACTATCAAGCCAAATTCACAAAGCACAGAAATGCAAGATGGTTCATATCTAAGAACATGAATGTCTCTCCAATTATTTAGTTCTTCTTTTACTTTGTTCATCAGAGTGTTATAACTTTCCTCATATAGATCTTGTATATACTTTGTTAATTTATACCCAAAAATTTCATTTTTGGGCTGCTAATGTAAGTGGTATTGTGTTTTAATTTCAAATTCCAGTTATTCATTTCTTATATACAGGAAATCAACTGAGTTTTATACATTGACTTCATATCTTACAACCTTGGTATAATTGCTTATTAGACCCAGGAGTATTTTTTTCCTTCCCAATCAATATATCTTTTATTTTGGTTTCCTTTCATATTGTATTAGCTAGCATTTTCAGTATGCTGTTGAAAAATACTGCTTAAAGGGGACATTCTTGCCTTGTTCTTGGTTTTAGTGGGGAAGTTTCTAGTTTTTTACTGTTGAGTATGATGTTAGTTCTAATGTGTAGATATTCGTTATCAAGTTAAGGAAGTTCCCTTCTATTCCTAGTTTACTGAGAGTTTTTAATCATGAATGGGTGTTGGATTTTGTTAAATGTTTCCTCTGCATCAATTGATATGATCGTGTAGGTTTTTTTTTTCTCCTTTGGCCTTTTGATATGATGCATTATATGACTTGATATTTCTAAAGAAATGGAAGAAACTGGAAAGCAAGTTAATGTGTGAAAGAAGCCAATCTGAAAAGTCTACATACTGTATTCTAAATACATGATATTCTGGAAAAGGAAAAACTATGGAGACATTAAAAAAGATCAGTAGGTTGACAGGAGTTCCAGAGGAAGCAGGGTTGAATAGGTGGAGAACAGGACAATTTTAATGCAATGAAACTGCTCTCTATGATATTTTAATGGTGGATAATGTCATTGTTCATTTGTTCAAACATACATAATGTACAACATCAAGAGTCAATATTAACTATGGACTTTGGGTGATAATGATGTGTCAATATAGGTTCAATGGTTGCATCAAATGTACCACTTTTTGGTGGGGGACTTTGTTAATGGTGGATGGAGGCTATTCATGCATGTATGGGGGAAAGGGGTAAATGATAAATCTATCTTCCTTCTTTTCCATTTTTCTGTGAACTTAAAAGTGTTCTAAAAAGATAAAGTTTAAAGAAAGAAAATCACAAAGAAAGAAAAAGAAAAATAATAAATGAGTAGATAATGAAATTAAATAAATAATACGAAATAAAGATTCAAGATATTCAATAAAGAGTTGACTTTTTGAAAATACTAATAAAGGCCTGGCACGGTGGCACAAGCCTGTAATCCCAGCACTTTGGGAGGCCAAGGCGGGCTGATCACCTGAGGTCAGCAGTTTGAGACCAGCCTGGCCAACATGGTGAAACCTCGTCTCTACTAAAAATAAAAAAATAAGCCAAATGTGGTGGCATGTGCCTGTAGTCCCAGCCATCTGGGAGGCTGAGGCAGGGGAATCACTTGAACCTGGGAGGCGGAGGTTGCAGTGAGCTAAGATTGCACCATTGCACTCCAGGCTGGGCGACAGAGACGGACTCCATTTCAAAATAAATAAATAAATAAATAAAGATTAATAAACTAAATAAGGCAAAGCACAGCAAGATTAATAAAGAACAAACCAAAGGAAGAAATAATCAATTGACATTTTAAAACAGGGAGAACATGTAGAGGCAGAAGAAATTTAAAAATGAGTAGAACTTTATATCAACTTTAGGACAAAGAACATAAACAAAATGGAGAGTTTTCTAGACAATTATAACTTAATTTATTCAAAGTGATTCAGAAATAAATTTTTACGACCCACATAGATCTACAATTACTAAAGTAATTAGTATCGTTTTAAAAATCTCATTTAAAAGAGAAAAATAATTTTGTAGGTGATTTCTATCAGACATTAAAGAAAAACGTAATTTTAATTTTTGGTGATGTGTTAGTTCATTTATGCTATAGTTGCAAAAAATGTCAAATGTGTCAGTAATCTGCAAAAACAAAGACTTATTTCTCATATAAATTGTGTGTCCAACCCCAATGCTAATGCACAAGGAATACTCTCAGGGACACAGAGAGTGTAAGTCAAATAATAACAGGTAAGGACACAAAATCAATATACTCACAAGGAAAAGTGGTCCTCCAATCTACCAGATGAACTCTTTCATGGAAGAGAAATAGATGAACTACTCTATAACATATTTTATGTGGTGAGAAAAACCTAGAAAGAAAATACTAACGTGAACACGGACACAAGGTTAAGTTATAGTGCAATGTCCTTCAAGAAGACACATGCAGACATTCTAAATAAAATATTATCAAGTCAAATGCAGGCAGCACAAAAATTCAGGATGGTTTATCATGACAAAATATATTAATATAATCAACAAAACTAAGAGATAAAAAGAAAAAAGTATATCTCAGTAACAGAAAAAGACTTTCTTAAAATTCATTGTTCATTTATGATTAAAAACTCTAGGAATAGGAATAGAAAGTTCTTGAACCAGATATACCAAAAGAATAAAGAAACATTACACTTAATAATTAAATATTAGGTATAATGTCTTTAAAATCAGAAACAAAACAAAAGTACTCATCAGTCTTTTTTTTTTATTATTGTTTTATGGATCTAGTCAGCAAGCACAGTGCAAAATAATAGGAAATTTCCAAAGCAAGAAACAAATCTGGCATTACTTGTCAGAATATGATGCTCTACATAACAAAATCAAGAGACTTAACTATTATTATAACCAATAATTTTAGCAAGATTGCTTTATAACAGACCAACAAACAAAATTAGTTTAATGTCAATACCACAGCAACAAACTGGTCCATAAAATAAATTTTTAAAGTATTTAATTTACAATAATTTCCAAAAGTAAAAAAAAACCTTGAAATAAATTCAAGAAAATGGGTGTCATAATGATACACAGCATTTCAAATATTTTATTGAAAGAAATTAAAGATGTAAATAAGTAGAGATAATTTCAAAGACAGGGAAATTCAATATCGTGAAGATGGCAGTTTCCTTAAAATTAATATATGCATTCAACATAACTCAAACGATGTTTCACTAATGTTTTGCTTTGTTTTCACTTTTTATAGTATAGCAAGCTCATTATAAAATTAGAATGGAAAACAAATTTCTGTCATAATGACAGTTTTAGAGAACATGGTATATTACATGGGTATTGAGTAAGCATGTAACAGTACCTGCCACATGTGTTTGCCAGAATATATGAAGGATTTCTACAAATCAATAAAGAAAAATAAAAATGAACCTAGTATAAAATATCAATAGATATGAACAGGCAGTAGATAGAAAAAGTAAATAAACTAGTAAATATTAAATATGAATAGATGTTCAATCTCAGTAGCAAAGAGGGAAGTGCAAATGAAAACTAACTTTAGATATTACTGCGAATCTCTGAAAACAGTGTTTTGATAAGAATAATAAATAAGATTTTTTTATCCCACTGGGGAAGGCAACTACTGAGAGCAATTAGCAATATCTAGCAAATCTGATGAGTTTATTATACCTGCTACTCAGAAAGCATATTTATAGGTATATACAGCAAAGAAATGATCATACACATTCATAAGGAGACATTTTAAAAATAGCAACAATGGAAAATTTATTAACAACTTACATGTCTATCAAAAGAACAGGTAAATAAATTTTGACATTATCATATATCAAATGTTACATGACAGTGAAAATGAATTCTTAGCAACTGAAAATTCATTATGGATAAATCACAAATATGTTAGGCAAAGACCTATATACTCAGTGATTTCATTTACACAGAAATGGAAACATTCAAAATGAGTCTATGTACTACATAGGACTACATACACATTTAGCAAAAATGTAAAGAAATAAATGAGATTGATAAATATTAAAACTGTATTAATAGTTTCCTCTACAGAAAAAAATTGATTTTATTTCTTAGATAGTGGGAATATGCATGTTCTATATATCTATCTATCCTTTATGTAATTCTACATGTCTGCAATATTTCATGATTTAAATAATTAATGGAAATTTGGTAAGTATCTTTACATGAAGTTCTAAGTGAAAAAGAAAGTGAGAACAAAATTTATAGAGCAGTGAAAACAATGGATTACTTGACCTCAAAGCCAGTTTCACTCTCACCTCTGCCTCTGCCTCTGCCTAGCCTGTTTTGAAAACTTGGTAACATTTTTCACCTCTTCAGGCATGTTTGAAAGGATAGCAAGATCCAAGTACAGGCAAAGGCTTTAACTTTTGATATAAGAAAATATTCTTCTAAGTTAGGAAAAGAATGACATAATTTTGATGAATATAGTCTGAACTGCCTAGCATAGTATTTTAACTTTCTGACTAGAAAACACAATGAGACTATGTCATAAATAAATGGTTGCGTTTCAGTGTTATTTTCATTATGCTACAGTGAACTTCATGGGTGATTATTTTTTTCTATTTTTTAGGCCTGCACTATGTACTGCTAAGTCAATTTGTGGATTTAAGTAGCAGGTCAACTCTATCAAATGCCGCTGGAGCACTGAGTAAATTGAGGACAATGGCAACAGGAAAGCCACCTCTGACCTTGACAAAGCAATTTTCGATGGAGTGGGTAGGTGAGTTAGGAAGCAAAGCTGAAGAAGCATTGAAAAGTAAAAGGGAAGTGAATGAAAAGAGATGTTATGTGGAAGCAGTTTAGGGATGAAGAAGAAGAAAATATCAGCTGGTAGCTGGAGAGCAATGAGGGATTCAGGGACGTTTTCTTGTTTTGTATTTATGGAAATTAGAAGAGGATGCTTTTATGCTGATTCAGTGGAAAGAAATAAGTTGATGATGTGGATGTTCCACAACTGCTTCAGATTCGACACTTCCAGTATTCAATATTCTTCATCATCCCACTTCTCTCCCCTCCCTTCTATCTGTCTATCCTGCTTTCATCCCCAAATCAATGTATAGATCCTCCACGGACAGTCTCCTAAGCCAAAAGTCAGCAGAGAGGGCCTCTTCTCTAGCATTTTCCATTTGCTGTCCATCACTAAGTGCTACAAAATTTACCTCCTAAATTAAAAACAGTCTTTTCCTCTTCCCCATTCTAGTGCAAATGTCCTGATTTAGACAAGCACTCTCCCTCAGATATATACATTTTCTGGCTTCTGTTTGATCTCCACCTCTAGTGATACTCTGTAAAATACACCTTCTATGTTGTGCCAAATCACTCTCCAACGCACATGTCAATCACCTGCTTAAAATCTTCTTATGGTTTCCCAACAACCAAGCCTAATCCCTAAGCTTAAAATTTTGGGACATTCTATGAGTAGTCTTCAGCAATAGTTCCACTTATATATCCTGGCACACCCTACACTGTTTCAAATCTCCAACTAACTCTTGTCTAAAACTGCCCCCATTTGACTTTCTTGCTATTATTTAAAAATTCAGGTCAACAATCATCTCCCTCTGGAAGTTTCTGCCTTCTCAATGTCATCATCCTGAACCCTTCCTCTATGCTTCTATGGTAGGCACAATCCTAAAACGATCCCACAAGATTTTCTGCCTAATTCCCAGGACTGTGAATATGATACGAATTCATTCAGATTATGGTAATTAATAGAAGTAATTTTGCAGATGTAGTTAAGGTTACTAATTAGTTGACTGTGAGTTAATAAAAGAAGCAATTATCTAGGTGGGGCATAATCCAGTCACACGAACCCTTTAAGCAGTAGAGAGTTTTCTCTTGCTGGTGGCAGAAGAGGAAGTCAGTGAGTCCAAGAAGGGGAGGGATTCAAAGCATCATTGCTGACTTGGACCACATGATAAAGAACAGGGCAGGCCTCTAGAAGCTAGAATGACCTCCAGCTGACAGCCAACAAGGAAACAGAAACCTCAGGCCTACTGTACCACCACAAGGAACTACACCCTGTGAGAAACTTGAATGAGCTGGGAAGTGGATTCTCTCCCAGACCCTCCAGATAAGAGCCCAGCGGGCCGATACCTTGATTTTTGGCCTTGTGAGACCCTACGAAGAGACTTCAATCAAGTTTGCTGAGATATATAACTTACAGAACTCCAAGATAGTACATACATGCTGTTCTAAGGTGCTAAGTTTGTGGTGATTTGTCACAAAGCAGTTGAAAACCAGTACAACTCCATAGCTTCTTAGGTTGACTCCTTTGTACTTTATGCGTATCATGGGTGCTCACTTCCCAAGTAGTTTGTGAGCTTGTTAGGATAGAAAACATGTGTTAAGTGACATTTGTATTCCCAGTATGTATTAATAGCACAGTACTTGGCCCAACACATTTGAGGGGGATTACTGTCAATTGAGTCCTATGGAAAGAAAACATTGAGATAGAGTTTGGACTGTAGTACAAGGAGTTTATCTGGGGGGGAAGGAGAATGGAGGTAACATCTGTGAAAGATAAAAAGCAGAAGCTGAACTGACCATTGAAAGCTTTTAGCCTGTAATGCAGATCTAAAACCCACAGCAATGAGTCTGGAGCTCCAGAACAATGAGTACCCATGAGAGGAGTCCCATGTTGGGCAGAAATGGCCAGGTCTAGAGTATCCCCATCCTTCTTAGTAATTGGTTGGAGGCTGCCCAGGAAGATCATTGTCTTGGCTTAAAAGCTGAGGCGAATCCTGAAGGTGCTAACAGCTGGAAGCTGTCAGCTAACTGCACTTCTTGCAGGTGAATATGTAAGTTCTTCCTGGAAGGAAAATCTAAGCAGCACACAGCCACAGCCACCACTGTAAGAAACATCACTCTCTCTTAGGAACATAATGTAAGCTCTATTCCTCAAAGAAGAACTATGTTTTCTTCCAGGAAGAATACAATGAAGAAAAGACTCCAAAATGATAATATCATGCCTCTAAAATTTAGTTAAGAATCTCACTATTTTATAGCAAAAGTTGTAATGATCATACAAGCTTTGATATTGATGGTTGTTTTCTTCCAAAGCAGAGAATTATTAGCCAATTATAACTTCCTCAAGGATTTGGCAAAGAAAAATATTTTTACCTCAAGGGCGTATGTTCAGCACAGTGAAAAATGTGTTTTAGTAAACACCAATGACTACTTTTAAAAGAGTTTGGTTTTCTTAGTGTCATTCAAATGAAAATTTAAAAAGAAAACCCTATTTTCTTAGATTGCTTTGTCTGAATTCATGTATCTTTGTTCTTGAGGCTGTATTTCTCATTTATTTTAACAACTCTATATGGAATTGAATAGGTGTGAATTCTGAGCAGAACTATTCAAAGCTTCCATTATCATTTCACAAGTGTCACAAATAATTATAAGTTGTTCTTTTATTTTTAAAGGAGAAGTTTGGCAATGTGATAAAGGAAGCATTATCTTCAAAGATTGCTGCCAAAACTTGTTCTTTGATGATTCTCATATTTGAGAGTATTGACATCACATCACTGGAAAATATGATAACTAAGGATACATTTTCCCCAAACCTCCTATATTGTTTTATGCATGTGAATGTAAAAATTCCCAATACAAATTGTTCCCAGAAATACAGTGTTAGACTTAATTATAACAAATGACATTTTCACAATCATGAGCCTGAATGAGACTTAATGTCTTCTGATGTCTTTAGTGATACTGGTTTCCTGCCACCAACATCTCCCAAACCAACTTCTGGCTTGGGGTTTGGAAGAGATCCTAATTGCTATATTGAGATTTAGTTCTATCATATTGGGCTTAAATACATGATCATAAAGTTTTAGTGGCATTTTAGAAATTAACACAATTTTTAGAGGTATAACAAATCTGAGAAAATTTTACCTTTAATCGCATTTACCAGAACTCATTCTAATTCTGGCTTCAATTTGCTGTTTCCATACAAATCAGCAAAATAAAATATATCCATTTAAAGGAAAATGTACCAGTTTTCCACATTCATCTTCAATAGTAAAGACAGAAGCCAACAGCTCTGCAAAAAGCCTATAGTCCTTCTTCGATCTGCCACATTTTCCTTGCATTTTTACTCTCCACACTTGGATGACTACATCAGTCTTCTGTTGGCTCAAATTTTAACACCTCCTCATGCATGCTCACTCTCAGCTTATGGTCTTATTTTCTTTCATTTAGAAGAGCAAGGCCATCAGGAGTTTTTTACATGCTTCCATTTCTATATCTGCAACCTGCCTACACTTGAACCCTTACATGTATGCTGCCATTCCCATTGCCATTAAATGAACTGCTTTCTCTCCCATTGCCATAGATGAACTGCCTTATCTCCTGTATAAGCCAAATCTCCCACCAATGTTCTGGTTCCCTTCCCCTCTCATTTCCTTAAGGATGTAGCTTCAGCAATGCTCCTCTTTCTTTGGTCATGAATTTCACTCCCCACTAAATCATCCACATCAATATAGAAATGTGATGTTTTAACTTCCTTTCAACAGAAACAACTTCCTAAAAGCATATAGGATATCTCTGTCTACTAGAATATAGCATATCTCTGTCTATTTTCTCTCTTCTCTTCCACACCAATCAAGCTTTTGTTTCTATTATTACACTGAAACAGCTCTGGTGAAGGTCATCAACAATCAATTATCAGTTCTCATCTTAACCTATAAACAGAATTTGTCATAGCTGATATTTTCTCAAATACCTTTTTCACCTATCTTCTAGGTCTTCTTCCTCTTTGATTGTCCTCTCATCACATTAGCTGCCTCATCTCAGTCTCATCTCAATCTCTTGCTGTTTTCTCCCCATCTTACATATTTCTTTTTCCTTTTTTTTTTGAGATGGAGTCTCGCTCAGTTGCCCAGGCTGGAGTGCAGTGGTGCGATCTCGGCTCACTGCAAGCTCTGCCTCCTGGGTTCATGCCATTCTCCTGCCTCAGCCTCCCAAGTAGCTGGGACTACAGGCACCCGCCACCACACCTGGCTAATTTTTTGTATTTTTAGTAGAGACGGGGTTTCACCATGTTAGCCAGGATGGTGGATGGTCTCAATCTCCTGACCTCGTGATCTGCCCACCTCGGCCTCCCAAAGTGCAGGGATTACAGGTATGAGTCACCACGGCCAGGCCCATCTTACATATTTCTAATGTTGGAGTACTAAAGTTCAAGTCCCGGGATAGTATTTCTTTTTCCATCTATACATTTATTAAAATAGCTACTCTCAAAGCTACAATATTATCTATATTCAGAGGATCTCCATATTGTACCTCATGTCTAGATCTCTCACAAAACTTTGGAATGTTTTGTCCAGCTGCTTACTCCCCATCTACAGTTGAATGTTTAATGAAAATTTCAAATTTGCTACATACAAACTGAATCTTGGCCTTCTCCTTTCATGAAAATTGATCTTTTAAAACCCCCAGTTCAGTCCATGGCAAACTCATTTTTCAACCTGTAGCTAAAAATCTTAATTTTGTTACTTCTTGTTTTCACACTCCCCATCAATCTGTCAGCAAACCCTATTGACTTAACTTCAAATATATTCAAAATCTGCAATTTTTTATGACCTCCATTGCTACCACCCTAGTGCAAAGCTACCATCATTCCTCTCCTGAGTTTTTACAGCATTCTCAACTAGTCACTTGCTTCCAGCCTTGAACCTCCACAGCTTATTCTTAACCTAAGCAACATCATATTTCTTCTCTAGTCAAAACCCTAAAAGAGTTTCCCATCTCACGTGTACCATTCAGGGTTCTCCAGAAAATTGAATCAGTACAAGATGATAGATAGATAGATTTATAGATGATACAGAGAGAGAGAGACTTTAAGGAATTGGCTCATGTGGTTATGGGGGCTGGTAAGTTTGAAATCTAAAGGACACTCTGGTGCACTAGAAATCAGGCAAAAATCAATGCTGTAGTTTTCAGGCAGAATGCCCTCTCCTCCAGGAAATCTCAGTTTTTGGTCTTAAGGCCTTTTTATCCTGGAAACCCACCATACTGATATAGACAGGAGACAGGGAATTACTCAGTAGAAGACGGCAGTTTCCCAGCAAAGGCCCTGCCCCTAAGCCTGGAAACCCACGACCCTAAATGGGAACAGGCATTCCTGTTTTCATGACTGAATGTTGCCCTTTGGGCCACCACACTCCCCTATCCTGTACCCATGTAAACCCCAAACTTCAGGTTCCATGAGCAGATGAGCAGATGAACAGATGTACAGAAGAGCAGAGAGGCAGAAAAGCAGCTCAGCAGAGAAGGAGAGAAGAGAAGAGTCTGAATGTCAAGAGGAGTTCAGCTGGAGACAATCAGAGAGGAGGTTGGCTGTGGGACAGCCAAACTCCAGAGGAAGATCATCTTCCCACTCCATTCCCTTTCCAGCTCCCCATCCATCCCATTAAGAGCCAACTCCATCACCCAATAAAATCTCCATATTCACCATCCTTCAAGTCCATGTGTGACCTGATTCTTCCTCGACACTGGACAAGAACCTGGGTACCAAGAGGGCACTGGTTAATACTTAAGCTGTCTGTGGATGGCAGAGCTAAAAGAACATGGTGGCACACCTACTGGGGCTCTGAGAGTTGCAGACCCACATCTCTAGATGCCAGTGTAGGGCTGGACCTGAAACACACTTGTCCTGGCTCCTACACCTGCCTATCTGCATGATCCTCTTCCTGTAAGGGGTTTGAGCAGTGGCTGCCAAAAGATGAGCAACACTTCCGTCGCATATCCTGAGAGGGGAGTCAGGGAACAGGGGACTCTCTTGTTTCAATATGATCAAGGATAATCGCCTCTACTTAAAGTCAGCTGTTAATCACATCTACAGAATAACTCCACAATAGCACCTAGATTAGTGTTTGACTAAATAATTAGGTATTATAACCTACTCAAATTGACACATAAAACAAAGCATCACATCAACCAAAGCCCCAAATTTCCTTAAAATTGCCTATAAAGTTCCATATAATCTAGCCCTGTGTTATGGCTGTCTCCATCTCTTTTCGTTCTTCCTTATACTCACCCTGCTTCAGTTATACTGTTCTCCTTGCAATTGCTCAAACTTACCAAGTATGTTTTTTTTCTTTAGAAACCTTTGTTTTTCTCTCTGAAATATATTTCCCCTAAAGGCTTCAATTTGCTCAGATTTTGCTCAAAATCTCCCTTCTTCCTTTTACTACGTTATCATGCTTCATAACACTCATTACAATCTGACATGTAACATATTTACATACTTATGTGTCCGTTGTGTATCTCTTTCCACTAGGATCTAAGCTTTAGGAGAGCGGGGATCTTTGTCTATTATGCTCACAGAGAACAGTGTCTGAAACATAATAATCTGCTCAATTAATGCATGCTTTTAAAGATATCACAAAGATTTCTATGCTTACACTGAAGTATTTCCAAAAAGCATAGTCAAAGGGCATTGGATTGTAGATTTTAAAGCCTGAGCTCTAATGACAGCTCTGCCACTCACCTTACTTCCTCTTCGGTAAGTCACTTAACTACTTCAGTTTACAGACTTCTCCAACTATGGAACAAGGTACTGAATGAGGTTCTCATCAATTTACAATTCCCATCTTGTTCCTTTTCTACTTTATTTATTTTTTATTTTATTGTATTTTTTTGAGACAGAGTCTCGCTCCGTCACCCAGGCTGGAGTGCAGTGGTGTGATCTCGGCTCACTGCAAGCTCCACCTCCTGGGTTCACACCACTCTCCTGCCTTAGCCTCCCGAGTAGCTGGGACTATAGGCTCCCGCCACCATGCCTGGCTAATTTTTTTGTATTTTTAGTAGAGACAGAGTTTCACCACGCTAGCCAGGATGGTCTGGATCTCCTGACCTCGTGATCTGCCTGCCTCAGCCTCCCAAAGTGCTGGGATTACAGGCATGAGCCACCGCATCCGGCCATCTTACTTTATTTAAATAGGACCTCACATTATATTACAAATGATATTACGGTGACATTGTAAATATATACAAGTTATAATACAGGGATATTACAGGTCAACAAGTTGAAAAACCTACACATTACCTAACTATTAAAAAGTACAGTATAAGCTATTACCTCCTAATTGAGGAGGTATAAATGAAAACAAACATGGTGTGGGAATTTATTTATGCCAACAAATTAAGAATGTCTTTTCAGATGTTACCCAACCTCATTCCAATGTTATAAACACATGTCCATATATTACTTGTAATGCCTTGCACACTTGGAGGGCCAACTATGTATTTTAGAAGCTGAAAGGTCCATCTCTTCATAAATACACCACTTTTTCTTCCTCCATACTTAAGAACATTCTGTTCTCTGTGAAATGTAATGTACAAAATGATGCCATTCTGGTTTAGAGCTCTAAAATGGGGTCAAGAAACCATTCTAGGAAGACCGCTTGCATGACCTGCAACCTTGTAAAGCAGTGTTGTAGGAAGAAACCAGGTTCTTGTCACATGACCAGGAAAGATTAGGCTCGCAGACACACAGAGGGTGAGGAGTGGAATTTATTAGGTGAGGAGTGGGATTTATTAGGTGAAAAGGAAAAAGGAAATACAACTCAGCAAAGTGAGATGGAGTCCTACTAACAGGCTCTCCCCCTCAACGAATTAAATTCCAAGTTACTACCCAGGAACAGGAGAGGCCGGGCTCCTCCCCACTGCAAACGGCATGAATTTTCTAAGGCTCCACCCCATCCTCACACTGTGCAGAGTAGTTGGCGATTCTCTGGGGACCCCTTTTTACTTGGTTGTCTCAGCAGGAACTTGCCTTAAACCTTTGAAGGGCCAAACTGCCATGACCACAACATCCTGGAAAACGGCTGATTTTTGCCTGTGCTGCAACTCCTGAACAGCGACGACCAACGAACTATGGAGTCAGGTATTATTTTGATAATTCTTTCAAAATAACATGCGATCACTTTTAGCATTGTGTTAAAAGTTCCCATTCTCCTTCCTTTCTTTGGGACACAACTTGCCTTCTAGTCGCATCTAGTCTCCCGAATTGCGATTCCTAAGAGCCCAGTAACACCCTGTCTTAGTGCTTTGCACTCTGGTCTTCTTAGTAACATTTCCTTGATGTCTATATAATCTTTTTTCATATTTTATTTCCCCCTCTTCGTGGTTCCTGAATGCTTATTATCTTTATGAAGTAAAGCAGCAGTTGCACCTTGTTTGCTGGTACCCCAAAGCCCTATGAATCCAATCTACAGGGCTCTTTAGGTTTTGCCTACTTTTCTTTACAGGAAGTAATGCCTAGGGTCACTAATTGGCACTTTTAACAATCTTCAGTGACCCACTTTCTATTTATCCTCTCTCTCACTTCAAGACAGAAGTGTGAGTATTCATTGTCCATAAGACTTTAAATCCATGTAGTCAGTACTTTACAACCCTTAATCACAATCAATATTAGAAACTTGTATAACACTGCAGTGCATTTCTCTTGCCCAGGAAGCTTTCATTTCCTATGAGAGAGAGAAAATGATGAATCCTGTATAATCAATATTTCAAATGTTGAGTTTCTCTAAACCTTTCAGCTCTAGGAAAAGAATCAAGTCAGTTATAACCATCATATAAATTTTTACAGGGTTTTGCTTTCTCTGGGTTAATAATAAATTAAATTTCTAAAATATCTAGGATGAAAAGACTTATAGCTAAAATTCAGAAGTTCAGCCTAGTTCTGACTGCAATCATAGGCACAAGCAAATTAGTGCTAATGCAGAAGAAATGCATGGAGACCAGTTATAGGGAAAAATCTAAGAAAGAACATAGCCACAAAAGATTTTAACTGAAGTTAATCTCACAATAGAGAAAACAGTTATGTGGCAAGGCAAATTGAAATACTCATTGGCAATGCAACTGCACTTGACAAGGGAATCTTGGCCTTTCTGGAAATTTAGACCAGTCCTTTGAACTCTGACCACTATATCTCCATAATACCACACACACACACACACACACACACACACACACACACACACAAAATAAAAAAAAAAAAGGAAAGAAAAAAATTGCCTCGTTTAAGATGAAAAACATACATTGTTAATTCTAGGTTCTCAATTTTACCCTTTGAACTTACATAGAATAGTAAAACTAAGGCTTTAGAGAAACAGTTTTCAATGTTGAAAACTAATTCAACATTGTATCTAGTGCTTCAAATCCCTGAACACATTTGCAAAATATAGGCCATATTTGGATGCCTACTAAGGTCAAGCCCCTATCCTAAATGCATTAAATATGTTATCTCAATTAAACATCACAGAAAAACTGCAGTAGGTGTTATGATTCACATTTTATGGATTAGAAACCTAAGGTTCAGAAAGGTTAAGACAATTTACACAAGGCTATGTAGTTAGTTAGTGAGAAAACTCAAATGCAATTCTGGTCTATCAGATTCCACAGCTGACGTTCTTTATCTTCATTGTTTGTAATTTTTATGGATACTTAATAGTTGTACATATGATGGGGTGCATGTGATATTTTGATACAAGTATACAATGGTATACAATGGATAATGATCAAATCTGGCTAATTGGGTTATCCATCACCTCAAAAACCTACCATTTCTTTGTGTTGGGAACATTCCAAATCTTTGTTACCAAAATGAACTGACATCCACTTGCCTGGTGCAGTAAAGCCAAACATACAACACCAAAGTTTTACAGCGGGAGAAAGGAAAGTATTTATTTTCAGGCAAGCAGAATCAGCCAGGTCATGCTTAAGACGTGACCTCCCTGATGGCTTACATGTAAGGACTTTTAAAGGTGGGGAGGCAGAGGTTACAGGCAAAGTCAGAAATCAATACCTGGAGGCTATACATTGGATTGTCCTAAAAAGGCAGGATATGTTGAAGTGAGGACCTACGGGTCACAGGTAGATTCAAAGACTTTCTGATTTGCAGTTGATTAAGATTAAAAATTTTGGGTCAGCAGAAAGAAATGTTAGGTCTGGCCTGTGGGTATGACTTCCTCTAGACCCCTAAGGAAGAAATTTAAAACAAAGAACAGTGGTCGAGACTTCGGTTCTTACTTCCCCCTTATCTGAGTTCTACATGCCAATGGATCCATCTGGTGGGATCTGGGTTTCTGAGAAACAACTCAGGGACATATATTAAGATGTTATCTTAGTTTCTATAGGGAACCAAACATCTAGTGACTCTAATTTCCATGGCTATTGTTTCTTAAAACAGAACAAAAGCTACTATTACCTTCTTGTTTATCAGGTTTATCATGTACTTCTCAAGGCTAGCTAGGTGCCTGAAATGTCCCTTGAAGAAACGTAATATTTTCCTTTATTTTTATGCTTCAGTGGGGGCAGCAGCAGGCCCCTGTGAGAGGTCCTTGCCCCATCTCATCTTCGTTTCTAGATATTTCAAAATATACAATAAATTATTGTTAACTATAATTGCCCAATTGTGCTACCAAAGACTAGATCTTATTCTTCGTATCTAATTGTATTTTTGTACTCATTAACCAATCCCAAACTGTCCATCAATGGATGAATGGATAGAGAAAATGTGGTACGCATACACAACAAAATATTATTCAGCCATAAAAAAGAATGTAATCCTGGCATTTGCAGCAACATGGATAGAACCGGAGGACATGATGTTAGGTGAACTGTCAGGCATGGAAAGACAAATATCACATGTTCTCACTCATATGTGGGAGCTAAAAAACATGAGGTAGTAAATAGAATGGTAGTTGATGTCCTTTCTATTGAACAGCATAAAAATGAGTCGCAATTGAGACTGAGTTAGAGGAAGCTTATTATTATTATTTTTTTTTAACTTCAGAGATTTGGAAATCAACCAGCTAGGACTGCACCTGACAAAACAGTCTCTGGACTGGTTTCCCAGATCACAAGGAAGCAGGGCCTAGGACCCCAGCAGAAGAGCCCAGAAAGATGGTCAAAGGAAACCTTTCTAGGCCTAGATGTTCACGGACAAGATTGGCGAGGAAGAAGCAAATTATTAACAGTGACCATTTGATCACTAAAATAAGTGTCATTTGCTCCATGGATGTGTGTTTTGATATTTTGCATCCAGTTTATTGATAATGTAATAAGGAAACTAAAACAGGCACAGTACTTCAGAGTCCACATCATGCTTTATGACTGACTACCTCTCTGTATACCCACAACAATCCTGGAGTCAGGTATGACATACTTTTAGAATTTTTAAAGAATATGACATATTTTTTAGAATCACTATCAGTTTTGGGCAGCCTACTGTATACTAACTTCTCTACCAGGAGTTCATACATTACCAAATTATATACCCACGATACCCTTTAGGCAGGAAGAAACTTAGGTATGATTTTACCGTCCCCCAAATCAAGAAGCTAGTAAGGTAAAATCAAAGCAAAAATAAGTAAGTAAGTAGGTAAGTAAGTAAGTAAGTAAGTGAGTAAGTAAGTAAGTAAAAAAATAAGGGGAAGAAACAGTGGCTTCATTTTAATTAAAAAAAGAAAAGTGATTTGCTATATGAAGGCAACTCAGTATACTCTCCCAGCACCCCATTTCAGTCACATTGCTGTCCTTAAGAATCTTCCACATAGAATTTCTGGGCTCCCATTGAGCAGAAAAGGCTCCAATTGAAGCCTGATTCCACATCTAGAATTAAAATTCAATCAATTGCATTTGTATTCATTTCATATATTACTATAACATATTACCCAAAACAATACAAATGTATTATTTTACCTTTCCAGAAGTCAGAAGTTTGATACAGGGCTTACTAGGTATAAAATCAAGGTGTTGGCAGGGCTGCATTCCTTTTGGGGGCTCTGGAAGAGAATCAGTTTCTTTTTATTTTTTCGTGTCTAGAGGCTGCCTGCATTCCTTGGCTCCTGGGTCCTTCCCCCATTTTCAAAGGCATCAGAGTAGCATCACTGAATCCCTCTCTGACTGTGACTTCCTGTTGTGCTGGTATTTTCTTTTTGTAAGGATTCTTGTGTTTACATTAGGCCCACCCATAGATAATCTTCCCATCTAAAGATCATCAATTTAACAACAGCTGTAAAGTCTCTTTTCCCAAGTAACCTAGCATATTCACTGGTACCAGGGATTAGATATAAACATGTTTGGGGGGGCTATTAGTATGCCTTCCATGGCACATTTGTCTGAAATTCACATTTGCTGATCTGGAAACAGACTTTTAAAAGTTTATAATAAAGGATGTGATTGTCTTTTAATATGAAAGATGATAAAAAAAATACTTTTGATTATAACTTAACAAAGTTCTTAATATATTTCCAAGGAGCAAAATTTTTTAACTTGACATCTAAGAAAGGGTCCACATTTGGGCTACATAATAAAATAAATCAAAACAATAATTGATGAGTGAAGAAACATACTACGATAGCAAAAATAAATGCCATAAAATTTAAGGCACAAAGAGATGAAAGAAGATGTATGTCATGGGCCCATCAGCTTCGATGTTAGGCTTTTCCATCTTCTAGCTAGGTGACTATAGCTAAGTTACTTAAGAAATCTGTGCCTCTGGAAACCATCATTCTGAGCAAACTATCGCAAGGACAGAAAACCAAACACTGTGTGTTCTCACTCATAGGTGGGAATTGAACAATGAGAACACTTGGACACGGGGTGGGGAACACCACACACTGGGGCCTGTCGTGGGGTGAGGGGGGGATAGCATTAGGAGATATACCTAATGTAAATGATGAGTTAATGGGTGCAGCACACCAACATGGCACATGTATATATATGTAACAAACCTGCATGTTGTGCATATGTACCCTAGAACTTAAAGTATAATAATAATATTAAAAAGAGTACGTGAGAAAAAAAAAAGAAAAAAAAAGAAATCTGTGCCTGTTTCTGTGTTTCATATGTAAAATGGAGACTGTTTTAATATCACAGCTACGTTTTATGGTTGCTGTGAGGATTAGAGATCATACCACTTCCGGCCGGGCGCACTGGCTCACGCCTGTAATCCCAGCACTTTGGGAGGTGGAGGCAGGTGGATCATGAGGTCAAGAGATCGAGACCATTCTGGCCAATGTGGCGAAACCCTGTCTCTACTAAAAATACAAAAATTAGCTGGGTGTGGTGGCACGCGCCTGTAGTCTCAGCTACTCAGGAGGTTGAGGCAGGAGAATCGCTTGAACCCAGGAGGTGGAGGTTGCAGATCACACCACTGCACTCCAGCCTGGGCGACAGAGCGAGACTCTGTCTCAAAAACAAAAAACAAACAGAAATCACACCACTTCCGCCCCTATCACAGGGCTTGGCCCATGGCAGTTACTTGGTAAAGGGTAATTATTCAATTTTCACTTCTTTTAGTTCTGTTATTATTACACAAGAAACTCCCCATGCAAACATGTTTTCCATTACACGGTTAAATGTATAACAGTCCTACTCCTAAATGGAATTTGGCTTCAGGAGAGTTTCCGCAGGGCTAGAACTCTTTTCACAATAATGCTTTACAAAATTGCCTGATGAACTGCCCAGTAACAAATTAAAGACATGGTCGAGTTTTGACAAATGAAATTACACAAAGCTCCAATTGCCGTATCACAAAACTAAAAATAGACAACACTGAAATGCTAATCCAGCTAAAGAAACACTGATAGCAAGATACACTGTCTGCAAGCTATAATAGGACATAAATAATCTCCTGACTTGAGTTAGAGGTCAATTTAATAAACAAAGAAGTATATAGATCTTACAATGTAAATACAATTACTGACCTCTTTTTCCAGTTCTGTGAGGTCATTAAGTAATTCTTGACATGACCCTTCCACGTCAGCATTAAAATGAAAAGGTTTCTGACCTAGCTGATTGTACACGAATTACTTCAAACCTCAATTTAGTTAGGATACACAGAGCATAAGTTTTATAAAATATTATGGTAAATATCCAGCAGATAATACATTCCCTATAAAACTCTAAATGAAGGCAACATAGAATAGTATTTTATAAATTAAAAAGAAAAATATTTAGAGTTATTGATAGGAAACACTATTATGTTGGTCATCAAAATACCTAATGCTGCATTTCTGGACTAACAATTCAAAAAAACAGACATGTTTCTAGTAGAAAATCTGTCACACATCAAAGAAGGAGATTTTATCAATAAAACAAGAGGAAAAGCTTCTTGGTGTAATACCTGTGGCATACATTAAAATGTGCATATTTTGTTCCAAAATCTATAACAAATCCCACCTGTAAAGTTTATAGCTTCTTTAACTAGATATGAAAACTTCAAACTCCACCCACAGGCTTCCATATTCATAAACAAAACAGATCAAAGCAATGATAATTTGTTCTTTTATAACATTTTTCCTGTGAGGAAATTACTTTATGGTTTCCTGTCTTATTCTTTTGAAATTTCAGTGAAAATTGGAAAACGTTTATTGCCATTTACATTTCAAATTACAATTAGCACATAAGATAGTGCCAGCCAAGGCAAAGAAATTCCGCCATTGCTAAAGACCCAGAGAGTCAGTGTATGTTGCCAAAGGCCCTCCTGATTTCATCAGTGTGATTTCATCAGAGTCTTGGGATGAAGAATCAGAGAAAAGTTTACATTTCTATGGCTGCTAGAACACCAGGATTTTAATATAATCAAAGAATTCGGTCTTGAGGGATTTAGGATGGAAGCCTTTGGCTATCTACAACTCCAAGATTTTGAAGTTGGGAAAACTATTAAAATAAGAAGAATGTAAAATGACAAGTGCCTTGATGTGAGGCCTTTGCTGCACAATATGGTGTTAAATGAAGCTAACCAATTTCCACTTTGTAGTTTTGATAGAATATCCAGAGGGCTTTTTGAAAGTAAAACAAAATGAAAGGAACAAAGGCTGAGTGATTATTTTATCAAGGGATCCTTGGTTTACACGGAGGTTCAGTTTGGTCAAGTCAATATTGGAAAACTCAAGAAATACCCAAGAACTTCTCCTCCTCAGAATCTCATTTCATTTTTCACACAAGAGCATTCTTTAATGTGCATTTCATCATTTTTCTGAAGTTAGACTTCTCTAATTTTTCCATTCAAGAGAAAATATGACTGAGTCCATTTTGGACTATGGAAGCTTTAATATGCTACTTTAATACACAGAAATAGTGTTTTGCATATACCAGGTTTGCTGAAAAATTGGATTAATTACTTTGTCTAAAAATATTTATTTTCTGAGTATCTTTAATGTATTGTAATATATCGTGACATATGCTAAGTTCTTTTTTTTTTTTTTTTTTTTCCTGATACAGGGTCTCAATCTATTACCCAGGTTGGAATGCAGTGACTCATCATGGCTCAATGCAGTCTCAACCTCCTGGGTTCAAGTAATCCTCCCACCTCAGCTTCCCAAGTAGCAGGGATCCCGGCTAATTTTTATATTTTTTGTAGAGACAGGGTTTCTCCATGTTGCCCAGGCTGGTCTCAAACTCCTGAGCTCAAGTAATCCACCCACCTTGACCTCCCAGAGCGCTGAGATTACAGGCGTGAGCCACTGCCCCAGGTCAACCTCTGCTAACTTCTGAGAATAAAATAATGATCATGAAAAAGAATAGTTCCTGTCCTCATGAAACTTATGGTCTACAGAAACAAATGATAAATGACTAATTATTCATTTCAAACATGATAAGCAATATGAAACAGAACAGGCTACAAGGAGAACTATTAATAGATTTGATTAAGTAGGGCCTCAGATAATGATTCCTAGAGAATAGATACATAAGCTGATTTTGAAGGATGAGCAGGATATTAGGGCAGGGGGCTTGAAGTTGCAATGAGGAGAAAGAGGACTATTGCGGCTGAGCTGACAGGGCCCAGATTGGATTGAAGTATTGCAAGTTTGAGAACTGAGAGAACAGCAGAATGAGCAGAACCAAGAGTGAGGGGATAATAGTATGATATAAGGTAGAGGGAGAAGCAGGAAGACATGCCAGGCCAAGAGGCCGTATCAAACATTTTACTTTTATCCTAAAAACAATGACAAATTGAAATATATTGAATAATATACAATCAAACTTATGTTTTTAATAGATAATTTTGACTGCAATATGAAGAATGAGTCCATTATTTTTAATGAAGCATTTATTTTTCAAAAACTCATAGCATTTCCCCACACTACATAGCAATAGAAGATCAAAAGGAAAATGAGTTCAAAAGGTCAATGAAAAATAAATATACCCTAAATAAATCTGAATTCAGATGCAACTATGTGATTTGATGGAATATCATAAATATAAATGTCGGACTCAAACTAGGATCTCTGTCAATAGAGTACAAACTCTGAAGCTGCATTCACTTTACTGTCTGTCCACTAATTTACCCCCAGCACACAGAACTGGGTATGACAATAAGAAATCTTCAATAAATACTAACTAAATGAATGAGCAATCAAATTAAAATTTGTTACCAATCGCCTTACATTAGTAATAATTATGTTCCCCACACTTCCCCTGATAATTTCCACCAATATAATCTTTTTATAGAGTCTTGTCCTTCCATCACTCCTGCAAAATTAAGACAAAAGAAGGCAGCGGAGCTCAGTAAGAAGATGAACATGGTGCAAAGTGGCATCAAATAACAATGAATTCATAGTCGGAAGGAAAAAATTCTAAGGGAGTATAAGACACAAAGAGAATGAATTAGTTTAGAGCATTACATCCTTATCTAAAGAGGTTCAAGTCCCATTAGGGAGTGGTAATATATAGCCACTGATGACGCCCTGTTTTCGAGTGTTCATGTTGAATTTCTTGTGTTAAACGTGATCAGATGAGGGAGTATGCAGTTCAATTACATGTCCACTATTGCAAAATAAGAAAGCCATCTTACATGTGCACAGTCAACATTATTATCCTCTAATGGAAAGCAGATGGGAAAGTAAAGTGTGAGACATCATTAGGTTGATGGTTGAACAGCTCTGCACCTCCCACTCTTCCCCTGCAGCAGCACTGAACACTTTCTGTGTATTCAATGTTCAATCAGCCAGGAACGATAGGCATCCATTGCCTACACACACACACACACACACACACACACACACACACACACACACACACACACACCTTAGACACCTGCATCTGCCTTAGGTGGAAAAAATCTGTGTGAGAGCGTACATTAGAGAGTAGTCAGAACCCACTGGCTGGTGATCTCTGAAACTTAAAAGTCGTGCTTGGGCCCAAAGACCAGTCTCCAAGTCACTTCATACGCCGAATTCTATAAAAAGACAAACAATTATTCAAGAGCGAAACTAACATAAGGACATTTTAGATCTATGAGGACTCACAATGTTTGCCCAGGAGAAATGTATACAAAAGAATTACTGAAGAAGATGCCTCAGCAAGTAGTGAAATGAAGCCAGGAGGAGGTAATAAAATGCAGGAAGTAATGCTAAGTTATTCACTCAATATTATTGGAAAGTTTTAATAGGTATTGATTATTAAAATACACATACAACAGAAAACCAATTTAAAGATATTATCAATATACAAATTCTGTCCATGAATTAATTCTATGTTTATATGTTTGCACATTATGTAGGGGAAGATGAGAGTTGCCCAAGGTGGGAGGGGGCACAGAGTGAAATTAGATAATACAAACACAGTTGATGTCTTGTCTTTTCTTTTCTTTTTTTTTTTTTTTTTGAGACTGAATTTTGCTCTTGTTGCCTAGGCAGGAGTGCAATGGCGTGATCTCTGCTCACTGCAACCTCTGCCTCCCGGGTTCAAGCGGTTCTACTGCCTCAGCCTCCCGAGTAGCTGGGATTATAGGCATGCGCCACTGCGCCCAGCTAACGTTGTATTTTTAGTAGAGATGGGGTTTCATCATATTGGTCAGGCTGGTCTCAAACTGCCAACCTCAGGTGATCCACCTGCCTTAGCCTCCCAAAATGCTGGGATTACAGGCGTGAGGCAACACACCCGCCCTATGTCTTTTAAGGTAGACAGATGGCTTAATAATTTTAATCTTTGTTTTAAAAAGTGTAAATTTGAACATTTATATTAAAGTGAAAAAGGAAACAATAATAGAAATACAAGCATCATTTTCAATTTAGAAAACACAAAAATAGAAAAAGGTAAATGATGCATCTAACAAAACCAAGGAAGGAAGACAAAAGAAACAATGAGATAATATGGTGAATAAAAAACACACAAAGCAAGATTTCAAGATTTCAGTGGACACAGTAAATATTAATGTGCTTAGCTCATCTTTTAGGAAACATTTTAAGATTTGTTAAAACAAATCAAACACACTCTATTTTAAGGTCCACACATTTATCAAAATGACACAAGAAAGTTGAAAATAAAGGCCAATGCTAACAAAATAAAGCTGGGTTGGCAGTAGCACAAAAAAGAATTCAAAGCAAACAGCTTTAAGTAGGTTGACATATTTACAAATCAACAATCCAATAAGAAAATATAAATATCATAAGTTTTACACATCTAACAGCATAAGTTCAGAACTTTAAAGGAAAACTGATATTCCCCTAGAGAAATAGATAAGTCCAAATTTCACAGTAGGAGGATATAACACATCTCTGATTGAAGTTACAAGATAAAATAGAAAATAAAATTAGTATAGAGGATTTAAATACCATATTTAAGAAGTTTGATTTAACACATGCAAACAAACCTGCATGCATACACAGATACACACACACACGCACACACAATGCTGCACAAAAGATAGCGTATTCTTTTTTAGTACATTTACAAAAAAAATTGTTGTGCCAGGTTGTAAAGACAATTTCATTTCAAACATTTGTATTTTGCAGTATTTATTCATTGACTATATTTTAAAAATTAGAAATCAATAAAAATAGAAAAATTTATGCATCTGAAAATTAAGATTCACATGACCAGTTATTGTACTACATGGGAAATTAAAATAAATCATACAAATATACCAAAAAGGCATATACAAAGATGTTTGGTTCATTATTGTTTTAAACAAAAACAATAGCAAAAAAAAAAAAAAAAAAAAAAAATCGGAGAACATGGCAGTTCTTCAATACAATAAATAACATTGCTAAATAAAATGTAAGACATTTAATCTACAAAATACTAATTATATATGTAGATACTCTCACGGATAGATTTTCTTATAGCATTTGGGAGCATCTACCCACAAACAATAAAGGAAAAAATACAACACTATATAATGTATATGGAGATCACATGTGTATACAAATCCATAGAAAAACATCTGACAATAAACACATCTAACAAAGAGGTAGGGAAAAGGCATTTAATTTCATGGTCAAAAAGGACCTTGGCATTTTTTTTTTTTTTTTTTTTTTTTTTGAGACGTGGTCTTGCTCTGTCGCCCAGGCTGGAGTGCAGTGGCGCGATCTCAGCTCACTGCAAGCTCCGCCTCCCGGGTTCACGCCATTCTCCTGCCTCAGCCTCCCCAGTAGCTGGGACTACAGGTGCCCGACACCACGCCCGGCTAATTTTTTTTGTATTTTTAGTAGAGAAGGGGTTTCACCATGTTAACCAGGATGGTCTCGATCTCCTGACTTTGTGATCCACCCGCCTCGGCCTCCCAAAGTGCTGGGATTACAGGCGTGAGCCACCGCGCCCGGCGCTTAGCATTTTTTATAATATTTTATTTACTCGGTTGGAAGCAAGTATTTACTTGGTTGGAAATAAAATTATTTGAGAACTTAACTAACTTTGATCAATTATAGACAGTATGTAGCGGAGGAAGATGGAGAGAAAAAGGGAAAGAGTGAGAGGGGAAGGGAGCAGGAGGAGAAGCAGGAGAAAGAGTAGAAAGTGGAGGAGGAGGGAAAGAGACAAAAAGAACTCTGGTGAGGATGGGGAAGAGTCCTTTAAATAGGGTGATGGGTGAGTGAGGAAGTTGAACATGTGGAATACAGAAAATGTTAGGCAGTGGGAATGAACAGCAAGTACAATGGCCCTAAGGCCAGCTTGGTATATTAGAGGAAGAGAATGTAGAGAGGTAAGCAGGAGCTGTATCTTTTGGGACTTTGTCTGGATTTTATCCTAAGAATTATGAGAAACCGATTGGAGGACTCTTAGCAGGGGAGGAATATGATTTACAGCTTGCTGCTCTTAAATTAGACTTTTTATTTGACATAATTGTGGATTTGCATTAGTTGTAAGAAATAATATAGAGAGAGCCCATGTACCATTTACCCAACGTATTGTGAAACTGTAGCATAATATCACAGTCAGGATATGGACACTGATATTGTCAAAATACAGAATATTCCATCACAACAAGGGTCCCTCACGCTGTCTCTATACAGCCATCCCCACCCTCTCCTTATAACCCAGCAACATTAATCTGTCCTCCATTTTTACAATTTTATCATTTCCAGAACGTTACAGAAATGGAATCACATAGGATGTAAACTTCTGGGATTGGTGTTTTTCATTTAACAAAGTTCTCTGGAGATTCATAGAGGTGGTTGAATGTATGACTAGTTTGCTTCTTTTTATTGCCAGGCACTATTCCATGGTACCTGCTAACCATTCATTTACATGAATGGTAAACAGGTACCTGTTTAACCATTCACTTACTGTAGGATATATGGTTTTGGCTATTAGAAATAAAACTGCTCTAAACATTCATATACAGATTTTTGTGTGTACCTAAGTTTTCATTTCTTTAGGATAAATGCCCAGGAGTGCAATTCCTGCGTTGTGTGGTAGTTGCATGCTTAGTTTTTAAAGAAACTCCCATACTGAATTCCAGAGTAGCTGTACCATTTTACATTCCCACCAGCAATGTATGAGTGATATAGTTTCTCCATTTTCTTGCCTACAGTCTTTGTCATTTCTGTTTTTATTTTAGCCATTCTGACAGGTATGTAGTGGTAAGTTTCTCATTGTGATTTTAATTTGCATTTTCCTAATGAGTAATAACAAAAATCTTTCTATGTGCTTATTTGCAACTGTATATTTTCTTCAGCAAAATGTTTATTCATAACTGTATATTTTCTTCAGCAAAATGTTTACTCATCATCTAAGTGAATTTTGGTTTTACAATTAAGTTCTGGGAATTCTTTATATATTTTATGTACCAGTGTTTTATGAATATATTTTTTGTAATTATTTTCTCCCTGTTACAGCTTATCTTTTTGTCTTCTCCATAAGGATTTTGCAGAGAAAAACTTTTTAATTTTGATGAGGTTTAATTTATCAAATATTATTTTTGTAGATGGCACTTATATTCTAAGAACTCTTTCTTGTCCTAGATCTTAAAGATTTTCTCCTGTATCTTTTTTAAAAGTGTTATAGTTTTATATCTTACATTTAATTCTGTGATTCATTTCCAATTAATTTTTATGTAAGATATGAGACACAGATCAAAATTCTTCTGTTTATGTCAATACAAATTCTCCAGTACCATTTGTTGAAAAAGCTATGCCTCCTTTATTGAATTTGTTTTCACTTTTGTCAAAAATCAGTTGTGCATACATTTGTGGGCCCATTTCTGAGTTTTCTATTGTAGTCCACTGAGCTATGTGTCTATTTCTCCACCAGTCCTATGCAATCGTGATTACTATAGCTATGTAAAAAGTTATATAATACATCATGAAATTGACTAGATGGGTTCTCTCTCACTTTATGCTTCTTTTTCAAAATTGTTTTCAATACTTTAGAGTCCATGCCTTTTCTTATGAATTTTAGAGTAATCTTGTCTATATCTACAAAATCATAGTGGGATTTTTATTGGGAATGCATTAAATCTACATATCAATTTGAGGAAAATTAACACCTCTACTATATTGAGTGTTCTAATCCGCATAGCATATCTCTCCATTGATTTAGACCTCATTTGATCTTTCATCAGTGTTTTATAGCTTTCAGCATGCAAGTCCTATACATGTTTTATTACATTTACACCTAAGTATTTCTTTTTTATCTCTGAGTGTTTTTATATGGTACTGTATTTTGAATTTTGGTGTCCATGTGTTCATTACTAGTACATAGCAACACAATTAATTGTATATGCTTATCTTGTATCCTGCAACTTTGCTGAGCTCATTTATTAGTTACAGGAGTTTTTGGGTAGATTTATTGGGATTTTCTACATAAACAATCATGTTATCTGTAAATAAGGACAGTTTTATTTCTCCCTTTCTCATCTATATGATTTTAATTTCCTTTTCCTGCCATAGTGCACTACATAGAACTTCCATCACTATATTGAGTAAGAGTGGTGAAAGCTGACCTCCGCGGTTTTTCCTGATTCAGAAACACATTTGGAAAAAATTAACACACCATTATGATAAAAACTCTCATAAAATAGAATGGAAGAAATTTCTTCAACTTGATAAGAATTGATAAAACAGTATAGCTACCATTATATTTAATGGCAAAAGACTTAATATTTTCTTTCTAATTCAGTTCTGTAAGTTCCTGCATCACTTATTTTGCAACTTGTTCAGTGCATAAGCATTAGGATCATATATTCTTGATAGAGTGACATATTTGAGTGTTTATACTATATATCATTATAAAACATTCTTCTCTATTTCTGGCAATTTTCTTTGATCAATTCAGCTTTCTCTGGATTAATACCTGTGTGATACTCCCATTTTTTTAATTTTAATTTACCTACATCATTATATATAAAATAAATATCTTATAGATATCATAAAATTAGGTTATAGTTTTTAATTTATTCTGCCAATTGCTGTCTTTTAATTGAAATCATTTTTATTTAATATAATTTTTACATTTTAGGGCCTAAATCTGCCATTTTAGATTTTTTGGGTGTAGGGAGGGTCATTCTCTTTGTTTTCCTTTACATGTTTTTGTTTCCCTGTTTCTTTATGGATTATTTGAACTTCTTAGAACTTCATTTTTATTTTTCTATAGTGCTTTTTGTGTGTCACTTTGTGTATATAACCTTGTAGTGGTTCCTGTAGATTTTTCATTATTTATAGATTATACCACATTCTACTTGCATTGACATTTTGCCAGTTTGAGTAAAATTTAAAAATCTTATTTCCTGTGGTGTTCCTTTACCTTCCCCAATTTATAATCTAATGAACCTAAATATTTCCTCTATTTACATTTAGAACCACATCAAGTGGTTTTATATTTTTGCTTCAACCATCAAACATAATTTAGAAAACTCAAGAAGATAAAGAAAATGTATTGTTCTTGTCCATGTTTTTGCTTACTATGTATTTGTTCTTTCCTCCTTTCCTAAGATTCTTTCTTCTATTGTTATTCTTGCATTTAATGAACTTCCTTTAGCTATTCTTTTAGGACAAATTCTGAGCGGGTGACAAATTCTCTTAGCTTTGGATCATCTGATATTACATGATTTCCCCTTTCATTTCTGAAAAATAATTTCACTAGATAAAGGATTCTGGGATGACAGTTCTGTTCTTTTTATTTCAGCAATTCAAAAATATTGTGCCACTTTCTTCTGGTCTTCATAATTTCTGATGACTTATCCATTGTCACTCATATTGTTTTTCCACTTCAGGTAGTGTCACATCTCTCTGTCTTTCTCTCTCTCTCCCTTTCTCTCTCTCTCTCTACTTTAAGGAATTTTTCTTTATCTATAATGTTAACCACTATGTATGTCAGTATAGAATTTTTTTTATTTAACTTGTCTGGGTTTTGTTCAGCTTCTTGAATCTATAGGTTTATGTATTTTGCCAAGTGTGGCAAGTTTTTCAGTCATTATTTCTTTGAATACTTCTTCAACTCCATACACTTTCTTCTCCTTTCTAGGACTCTGATAACATAAATAGTGTATCCTTCTAGGAATCTGATAACATAAATAGTGAAGTAGTAACACAGGTCCCTAAGACTGTTCATTTTTTAGTCTATTTTCTCAACTTTTTTTTTAAATTGGGTAGTTTCCATTGTTCTATTTTCAAGTTCACTGATTCTTTTCTCTCTCCCACCCTTCTGCTGTGGAGCAGATTCATTGAGTTTTTAAAATTTTTGGTTATTGTATTTTTAAGTTCTAGAATTTTCATTTGGTTCTCTTTATATATTCTATTTCTTTGCTGAGACTTTCCTTTTTTTGAGCCTGTTGGTGTTCACTGAAGTATATTTATTATGGCTGCTTTAAAATCTTTTTCAGTTAATTATGACACCTCTGTTTGATGTTGGCATCTATTGACTGCCTTTTTTTATTCAGTTTGAGATCTTCCTTATTTTTTGTATAATGTATGACTTTTTATTGAAACCTGAACATTATGGGTATTGTATCATAAAACTCTGTATCTTAATTAAACCTTCTGCTTTAGTTGGCTTTTCTGACACCACTCAAGTGGGGGAAGGAATGGCACTGACTTGTTACTGCCCAGTACAAGAAGATGTCCAGGTTCTCCACCAAGCCTTTGTATGTACCTGAGGTGGGATTCCTTGTTACTTTCGAGCAGGGTTGGAGTTCCATCCCTCCAATAGGCCTCCACTGATAACTCCCTTGCTGGAAAAGGTAGAAGTGCCTGCTATTGCTCGTAGCCTAGCTTCCACTAACTCTGCAAGGAGATGGCCCTCTTATTAGTGGGTGGTGGTTTGAGGCCTGACTCTACTAGACCTCCTCTGATACCACCCTAGAAGGGAAGAAGAGAAGCACTTTATTACTGCTGGGTAGTGGTGGAAGTTCAGACTCGCCACTTGGTCACCTCTGACACCCCGACACCCTGCAGGAATGAAAGTCCTCGTTCCTACTTGGCTTTTCTGTCAACACCTTGTCAGGCTGGGGGTTCATTAGTGCCTGGCCAAGATGTTTAGTCTCCTTCTTGGTCTTTGCTGGAATGGGTAGGAAATTTTTCTGTGATTTGTGCCTGAAGCAAAGTGGTTATTGTCCAAAAGTTTTCTGCCTTGCTAGGCTGCCCCTTTCCTGCTCTTTTGGCTAAACAGAAACGACATTTGTTGGTTTTGTTCTGTTCTGTTTTGTCTTGTTTTATTTTGTTGTCTGCTCCTGTTGGCATTTCTAGGTTACCAGCTTTTTCAGCTTCAAGTCTAGGATATTCCAAGCAAAACGCAACCCAGGAACTCATTGCTGTGCCATTCCTTGGGTCATGAAGTCCCTAGCCATCTACCTTTCTCTCTCCACCTTTCAGAGACTTTTTATATTTGTTTTATGTACAATATTCAGGGGGTTTTTGTTGTACTTAGTGAGAGTAATAAAAAAAATACATGTACTCTGTCTTCACAAAATAGCAGTTTCATGATTTACATTTTAAAGGTTACATGGGGTTGTTACATGGGGAATAGACTACAGCAGAAATGGAGCAAGAGAGCACATAAACTAGACCACAGTAGATGTTGTCCAAAAGAAGTTCTACAACTTATTAGCTATAATTTGGGCATGTTATTTGATCCTTTAACATATTAGTTGAATGTATTACTTGATAAATTACATCATATATTTTGACAGTGAGGTCAAGAGGATTTTGTGGAATATTAATTGTGGAGGGTGAAGAGAAGATTTAAAGATAACTCCTGGGTTTGAAACTGAATGGTGATACACTATTGACTGACAGAGATGAGAGAAGTAAGAGTATGGAGGATCAAGAGTTTGGATTTAGACATGATGAATTCTGGATGTCGATGTAGATACTGACAAATATTTAAAAAGCAGCTAGAGCTCAGGGAAGAGATTGGGACTAGAGATGTAAATCTGGGATTAATCAGCCTACAAAATCAGCTACACAACTAGATGAGTATAGGGAGAGAAGATAAGAAAAAATAATCTACCAACCTGAGAATAAATGATGTTCCTTTGAGGTAGCTGTGGAAGAAAGCGATAACAGAAACAAAATGATGAATATTGAAAATAAGAAACACTATCCATGAGAGAAGCCATGGGGTTCATACATCTCCACATATCTAGGGCCATCCACAGGGGTCACATTGGAAAATCCTGAGCTGCCAGAAAGCCTTCAAACTTTAAGGAAGAAATATCTCCCTGCACCCATGGTCTTTTGAATAGTTCCATGCTGGACTCTGACATATCCCCCAACATTTTCTGAATATCAAGTTACAGTCAGCTCAGCTCACTGCCAAGCAAGCACTTTCCTGAGGCAACTTAGAATATGCTAATAGGAACGTAAAAACACTAAATTTATTTTACGTACATAAGACTCATACTGGATTATTCATCTTCAGCTGTGAATCCTATTTTAATGTTTAATGAAATCAAAGGCATCTGAATAAAAAGTTTAAAAATTTATAGTAAACAACTGCTTGTCAAGACAATTTATTACTGGTACACTATATGCCTGCAGATATAATTTTATGCAGTTCAGATGCAAAAATGTAAAACTATCTTTCATACATGTAAGGAGTATTTACTTTATCTCTGCTCCTCTCCTGAGATGACTTTTGGAATATTTTGTTCCCCGTAAAGCTGTGAAAATTGGTAGGGGCTAATACCCTCTTGCTGAGTCCTTAACTGCAGACTTAGCTTTTTAAAGACCCATCAAGGTTGGTTGATAAGCTATGGTAAATCAACATATTTCAAGAAGTCTCCCCATTCCTCAGTGGATATCGAGTCCTGGGAAATATTAAATAGCCTATCATGCTATCCTTAACTATCTCTCAGAAGTAATTGCTGAGAACTTTAAAAATATTATGTTGACAAGTGAACATCTTCAAAATTAGACTTCAATATTGCACTCCAAAATAAATGAAACATTCCAGAAGAAAGTGCCTTAAATATAATTATTCAACCTTTGACAGCAACTGAATGAAAATTTGTCAGTATTCAAGTTATGAAGTGTCAGTGATTAGTTTTGGATGAAGGGAGTATAATAGACCCTGAATTCTTAAGGTCAATAAATGTCTGAAAACAAATTTGGAGTAATTATGTTTTTGTCTTACGTGGCCTTGTTACTATAACTGAATATGTCAGCTCAACACCTGAGGTCGTGCTTGAGCCTCATGCTTACTGTAATATTTAAAGATTCCTGTAACTTTCACACAGGGCTATATAAAATTAGTTTACAACAAGGAAGGAAGGCATCACCTGCATTTCTAAAACTTCTCAGAAAGAGTGGAAATACTACTGATCACTTGGTTATTATCACAGATACATGAAAGATGAGAAATAATAGAAATCTAAGCATTTTAATAGGGTACATAATTGGAAGATAACTCTACTGAAGTTAAGAGTATAAATATCTTAATGACTTAGACAAATTATTTGAATTTTCTTTGCCTTACAACATTTGTTAATAAGCTAGAAGCATTTGGTAGAGAAGCCCTAAAACTTTTCAGCATTAAATTCATTTAAAAATTACATCTCAAATCAAGATTCTTAAGATGCAGGACTTGAGATATCATTACATCTTGAATTTGGAGGCATATAAGCATGGCATATTAGTTTTCTTTCAATAGCATATGTAGTAGATTTCATTTTTCAAAATGGTAGCAACAACATCTTTCATTCCACCTGCACTTCTCACAATGTGTTACAGGCATTTCTATAAAAGGCCTATAACATTCCTTTTAAGTTCTGGCTATGTGACTTATTTCAAAAGTGTTCTTCCAGTTCAATATCAAATATACATTCTTTTATATTGTTTTCTAATAATTGTATGATTTAGTTTTACATGAATATATTTAATCTATTTTTAATTCAGAGTTGTGTGAGTAAAAATCATATCTTAAACTTTTATAGAATGTTATCAACTTACTCTCTTAGTTACTGAATAACCCATTTTCCCTGATGATTTAAAACTTCCACTTGACAGTATGTCAAATTCAGAAAGAGGAAAAGAGTTGCTTCTAGGCTCTTTATTATATTTCTATTAGCTATTATCTTTTTAATTAATAATGGTTAAATTCTGATTTAACTACTCTTTGTTAATCCTTTGATGTTAACAGGGCAAGCTCCTACGACTATGTTTTTCAATATTGTCTTAAATATTTTTGACATTTATTATAACTTATAAATTTATGTTAGTTTCTTGAGTTTGATGGAAAAAATCATGATTATTGATTTGTTTTCTGATAATTGAAAAATTTAAAATAATAAATTTTCCCACCCACAAAATTTTCCATTTTTCCATGTATGCAGCTCTTCCAAAATTTCTCAAATAACATTTTAGATATATTTTAGAATGTTAAACATAAATTTTTTGGACATTTGTTCACCTTTTACTTAGGTGCTTCAAAGTTTGCTGCTTTTATTGTTGCTGTGCATGATTTTTATTTAGACTTTTAATATTATATTTCCTCATTTGTAAAATTCACATATAGGCATACAGGAAAGTAATTACATTCATATGCTGATATTTTATCTAGCAATATTGCAAATAAGGTTATGAATGCTGATAGCTTGTCAGCTGATTCTCTTGGATAGTCTATGAGACAATCGCCTTCCCCACATTACCCATTGTATTAGTCTGTTTTCACGCTTCAAATAAAGATATACCTGAGACTGGGTAATTTATGCAGGAAAGAGGTTTAATGGACTCGCAATTCCACATGGCTGGGGAGGCCTCACGATGATGGTGGAAGGCAAGGAGGAGCAAATTCACATCTTACTCCTCTTTATAAACCCATCAGATTTCCTGAGATTTATTCACTATCACAAGAGCAGCTTGGGAGAGACCCAGTCCCATGACTCAATTATCTCTCACTGGGTCCCTTCCACAACACATGGGAATTGTGGGAGCTACAATTCAAGATGAGATTTGGGTGGGGACACAGCCAAACCATACCATCCACTTATATTGTCATTGCTGCTGTTATTGCTGTTGCCTGGTCTGGGCTTCTGGTAAAAAATGGTCCTTCTTTCTTGTTACTCTTTTCAATAAAACTTCAAATATTATTTAGCATGATACTTATTTTTATAGATCTTTGTAAAGAATCTTTATCAAGATGATGATAACAACCTTTCGAATCCTTGTTTGCTAAGGAATGCCATTTAAGTTATATTTAAAAGGCTGCATTTATGCTTTAAGATGTTGATATTGTATATGGCACTGACAGATTTTGTTGTTGTTAAATCATTGTTACATTTCTGGGGTAGACATTACATGTTCATATGACATATTTTAATTTCAATGGACTGTTTCATACTATTTGTAAATGTTTATTTAAGAGTTTTGCATCCATGTTTACATGGATTTTTTTTTTCCTGTGGGCTTGCATGTTGTTTCCCCTTCTCAGCTTTTAAAATATATGTATTCCCCTTTTTTATCCTTTATTGAATTAATCAAATTTTCTTTGTTGCTTTTATTTTTACTAATAATTTGAAAGTATACATTTTATTTTTCTTCTTCCAATTATAGTAAACTTTAATTTTTAAATAATTTCTTTGTAATTGTAATGATACTGTTTTTAACAATGACTAGTATTCAACTTTGTACATATTATATCCCCTCCAAAAGTCAAGAACTATAACATGCTTTTGCTTTCATTCACTATCCCATGTTGATACCACCTAGACATTTTTTATTATAAGTAGTCAATTTCAGAAAAAATAATTACAGTTAATACTGATTTAGAATTTACAATAATTTTAAATAATTTAATTACTTGTCATTACTTCGGGTATCCTATTTCTTCTTCTTAGGTTCATATTTGTCTTCTTGCTGGAGGGCACCCAAGAGTAAATCAACCTCTGTCTATAAGAAATGATACATTTTCTGAATCATTCATGTGCAAAACCACCCTATTCCTTTCTCCCAATTGAATGATTAGATAATTACAAGTTCAAAGTTACTTACCTTCAAATGTATGTTTCTATTATCTTCTTGCATCTGGTGAATCTAGTAAATGTTCAGGTAAATCCAATTTCAATCTTACCATTATTTCCTAGTAAACAATTCTCTTTCTCTGGAAGATTTTAGGGTTTGTCTTTGTCCTTGGTGTTCTAAATTTTATTAGGATAGGTGGTACTCTGATAGCTTACTCTAAATCTTGCTGAGTGCTTGCAGAGGTATGTGCATTTAACCTGAAGACCTAACTTTTTCAATTCTAGGAAATGTTTGTCTAATATTTTATTTATTTAATACAAGGTATTACCTGTCTTCCACTCTTCTCTAAGTCTTCTAGTATATGCAATTTGGAACATGGGACCTATTGTCTATATTTTATCTTACCTTTCATACTTTTCATCTTTTTCTTTTGTCCTGCATTCTAAAAATATTTGATTATTTAGGACAGTAAGCCCTCAATGAAAATTGTCAATATAGGTTCTTGAAAATTTTGACTTTAAGCAAAACAATGCATAATGAAACCAATATTACCATAGGGTAATTGATATAAACCAGAATCAAGATCCTATGGTATATTTCTAGTTGCAAAACATCACCAAACTTCTGAATAAAGACCAAAAACAATTACAGTATTAAACATTGAAATAAATGTGAGCTATACATACATTTTAAAAGATTAATAAAAACAAGACATCATTTACCCAGTTTTTGGTGAATCAGTGACAGCAGTCACAGTTGTAGTGGGTCAAATCAAAGAATAAATGGTTTCAAAGCAAAACTTGTAAGGAGCACCTCCTACCACTATGCAGTTCAAAAAAAAAGATAATAAATATGATGGGTTCACTGAGAGTCTTTGTACTGCATTGTTTTTGTCATGTATTTGTATGATCATAGAGTTAACACATTTTTATTTCATAATTTATATTTATTCCTTCCTTCATTCATTTATTTTCCAACTCCCTTATTCCAGTTCAGGATCACAGGTGGATGAAGCCTATACTAGGACCTCAGGGTGCAAGGCAGGAACCAGCTGTGGATAGGATGCCATCCCATTGCAGGGCACACTTACACACACACTCACAATCACTCACACTGCAGCAATGCAGACACACCAATTTACCTAATGTGCACACCGTTGGGATGTGGGAGGAAACAAGAGTACCTAGAGAAAAACCATGCAGACACATGGAGGACATGCAAACTCCACCCAGACAGTGGCTCTGCCAGGAATCTTTTCTTTCATCAGCATAAAATACTGAACGGAATGACGTTGATCAAGAATCTGCTTATGTGAATTCACTCTTCTGTTTCAGGAGCCATTCTGCTCTCCTTAGTTCATCTATTTTGCTGTTATGTGGATTGATCAGTTTTTATTATCCATATGATGTAGTTGATTAAGTTTTAGGTGGCAATATTTGCTTACATTTCTCTGTGCAAAATACACCCGACTAATAAATTCTTTTCTTTTTGTAACCACTCTGTTTCTTCGGGTTTGAGTTCTGTTTATTGCCTTTGGTATCTCTCCTTCACAGTGATAAATTTCCCTACATACTTGGTGAATTTTTATTATGTACTCGTTTTTAAAGGGAGTTTCTCTTATTAGAATGGCTGCTTAGTATTTCATTGTTTCTGTTTTCTCTATTGCAATCCTGCTTTTGCCCTGGGAATGAACTTTAATGCTGACTGGCAGAACAGTTAATAGAAAGATAAACGATATTCTGTGATTGTTGTGCTGCTACTTTTAGCCTTCAGGATAGTTTAAGTGTACTTTGGCCTTAAAATTTAAATAAACAGGTAGAAAAGAATGTTTACTTTGCCTGCAAGACAAAAACAAATAATTTCTTGGAGAACTTTAGGTAGAATATGATCACCACCAGATTCCATTATAAAAGTGACAGCTCAAAAAAAAAAAAAAAAAAAAAAAAAAAAGAATTCCTGCTTTAAAAGGAAAAAACATGATGGGGTTATTTCACTTTAGAATGGAGGTTTGTATTTCAAGATGTTGTTTCCTCTAGGCCATTCCATGCAAAGGAGTTTGGTAGAAATGATGTCTATGACATTCAGAACATTAGCTTCTGGCAGAGTCACAAGTAGAAAAGTCATTTCAACATAAATTATTTTAAAATCAAATGAGATTCAACTTTACAGGAGATATTGGATTAAGCGGCTTAACTTCTATGAACTCCCAAGACTTATTTAGAAACTGAGATTGATCACAGTAACATCTATTCCATAGGGTTTTTATGAGAACTGACTGGGTAAATATATCTGATTTTATTTGACAAACTGTAAAATCTTATAAAAAGTCATTTATCACAATTGGCCCTTCCTATGTAACAAACTACCCATATTTTTAATTATTATTAAGTGGATTTATAACTTAAAAAAATAAAATTTTTAAGCTTGCTTTTGCTTTTGCTTTTGTATGTAATCATGTCTTTCTATCTCATCTCTATTTCATACAGATAAGAATAAATAATAATCTTTTGATATCCTTAATATCCCACTCCAAAGTTTCATGTATAAATCACATCTCCCCATTGTTCTTGGACATAAGAATCTCTTGGGTTACTCATTACATAAATAATGTTTTCTAGGGTTTTTTTTTTTTAAGAGATTCAGATTCAGCAGAGACCCAGACAAATGTGTTTTTAAAAAGCACCCAAAGTAAAACCTATGATCCAAAATATTTGGCAAGGACTGGTTTAAAGTATGAGCTATAAATGGTTCTCTAACAAGACTTGCAAATTCACCCAGTGCTAATGACAAAAGGTAAAATGTTATAATCCAGTAACAAACTGCCCAAAATGTGTCTAAAGTCACCTGTTTTCATATTATCATCCCAAGGAAAAATAAGTTAAAGTGCTTAGAAGTAACCATTTTCTCTAGCCTGTGTTCCACGTGTGTTATTCCAGATAGAAGAGATTAAATTCTACTTGCTAAGACTTCCAAATAAGAAACAATTATCTTCTTTGTGATAATCCATTCTGATTTTCCACTGTCCAAAATCTCTCTTTCACATCTGGGTTAAAAAACATATAACTTGATTGTTAATATATTATCATTACCATTGAAATACAAACAACTTTACCTTAAATCTTAAGTAAGCTCATGCAGTGTCCCCCAAATTATAAGCTACCCTTCACTATTCAAAAGCTTCTTTCTTGCTAAGAGGGGCCAAAAATTTCAGAGAAAATTAAAGAAAAAAAAACCTTGGTACCCCTACATACACCTAAACACCTGTGAAATGTGCTGCGAGCAATACATGTGCAGAGGTAAGAAAGATGTTTTCCAAGAAACACATAATCAGCGTGAATGCATCATGTTCAGACCTTTAGTAAAACAGAATAGCCAGGAGGGCCTAGAAAATACGTACAGCTGTTTCCAAGATGTTTTTATTTACAATTTCATGGACAGTGCACTTTGCTAAAAAATATCTGTAGAAGGTACATATTCATCTTCAAGATTGCCTGAAGGTCCCGTCTGCAGCAGTGATCACTAATGAATACGCAATACATTTTTTAAGGTTCAATAGTTTTCAAATAGGCTAGTGACAAACAAACTTGACTGCATGTGCTCTCAAGGACTTACTTAAGGGCTGGGGACTCTGATATGGTGCCAGTCTTACTAGCATAGGAGAAAAACTGCCTTGATTGTGCCCTTCTGTGCTGAAAAGCCTGGCAGTTGTATTCAGATCCTTTCTCAATAGCAGCCTCTTCAATGGCTTGTTGTGAAACAGACATTCTAAGAATGCCTGTTTAAATCTTAGATGATGAAAAGAAGTAGACTACCTTGTCATGAAGACTTGTGGAAACAGTGGACAACATTGAAATTAAAAATATTCCTGGGTATGCACAGATGAAATTCCATTGTGTGATTTTGGTTCCTGCACCTTTGGTCTCTATTTTAGTTGAAAAACGTTTATACAGTGAGATATATAGAAATTCACCATACCCACATTGAAAGATTCATGATTGTGGCCAGTATAGCTTAATCATTTTTTATAACTGCTTTGTATTATGACATATAATGCACATATAAAAAGTACAAAAATTATAAGGGTACAGCTCAATGACTTATAACAAAGCGAAGTCCTCTGGAACTGTCATCAGGACAACAAAGACAATAATTGCTAACCATACAGGCTCACCCCCAGCCATTTCCCTTTCCCACCTCCTCCAAAGAAACCACGATCCTGCCTTCTAACGCTGTATCTTAGTTTTGACTATTTGGTAAACTTAATATTAATGAAAGTATACAGTACATACATTTATTTGTATCTGGCTCCCCTCCCACACACACATTGTAATTGTGATATTCACCCTTGTCGTGGGGTATGAGGGTAGTTTCTTCATTTCTGTATGGCATTTCATTATATAACTGTCACACATTTATTCATCTATTTTGCTAGATGGACATTTATGTTTTTCCTGTTTGGGGCTATTATGAATAGTGATGCTCTAAATGTCTATTTACATATCTTTTGAGGCAAATATATACATTTTCCGCTGGATATACCTAGAAGTAAAAATGATGAATCATACTGTATGCAAAAGGTCTGCTTTAAAAGATAGTGCTCAGTATTTTTCCAAAGTGGTTTCACCAATTTATTCTCCTACCAGTAGTATACAAAGACTCCTATATCTCCACATTCTCAGCAAACAATAACTAATGTTGTCTTTTGAAATTTAGTCATTTTGATGATTATGTAGTGGTACCTAACTTGCCTTTCTCTAATTACCAGTGAGGTTAGGTTCCTTTTAATATAGTCATGTGGTCATTATTTGGGTATTTTCTTTTGCGAACTTCCTATTCAAATATTGTGCCGATTTTTCTATTATGTTGTCTGCCTTTTTCTTACTGATTTGCAGATTTTAAAAATTCTAGTTATGCATTCTTTGTTGGTTACCTATATTTAGAAATACCTTCGCTCTCTGGCTTACCTTTTCACTGGGTATGCACAGATGCATACCTAGACTAAAGATACAAAAATATAATCTATCCTTCTGATTACTTCTCTTTTCTTCAATTTCTCTCACCACTTTTGCTTGTAGAGCTCTGGACTTTTCTATGTAATGGTCTTGCCCATTTTTACAATTATTCCTAAATATTTGTGTGTTTTTTTGCTTTGTTTTGTTTTTGTTTTTGTTTTTGAAAGAGTTGCACCTTTCCACCCAGGCTGGAGTGCAGTGGTATGATCTCGGCTCACTGCAACCTCTGTCTCCCAGGCTTAGGTAATCCTTCCACCTCAGCCTCCCAGGTAGTTGGAACTACAGGAGTATTCCACCACCCCCAACTGATTTTTGTATTTTTTGTAGAGACAGGGTCTTGCCATGTTGCTAAGGCTGGTCTTGAACCACTGGGGTCAAGTAATCCACCAACCTCAGCCTACCAAAGTGCTAGAATTATAGGTATGAGCCACTGCATCTGGCCAATATTTGACATTTTTTTATGCTAAGGTATGTGGTAACTGATTTACTTTACTGGTTTCTACATGTGTTAATTATACCTATAAATACCATAGTTTTCTACATGTGTTACTTATATCTATAAATACTATGACGTTTTTTCATTAAGCTTATATCTAGCAATTTTGCTATATGCATTTATAAATTCTAGGAACTTATGAATTTTCTACATAAATAATCCTATAATCTACAAATAATGACAGTTTTATTTCTTCTTTTCCAATATTTACATTTTATTTTTATATGGTGTCTTATTTCACTAACAAGGACCTCTAGATTAAAACAGACATCTTTTTATGAAAGTCATTTTAAAATAAAAAAACTTTCAAAAATTTCATCATTAAGTTCATGTTTGCTGTAGGATTTTTAAGACATACTTTACAAATAAATGTTTTACTTTAATAAATGCTTTTATAGAAATCATTGAGATGATTGTTCATGTTTTTTGTTTTGTTAGTGTAGGGAATTATATTAGTTCTTTTTTCACTAATGTATTTTTAACAGCTTTATTGAGACATAATGCGCATACCATAAAATTTACCTATTTCAAGTTTACAGTTCAATGGGCTTTAGTATATTTATAGAATTGTACAGCCATTGCCATAATATAATTTTAGAACATTTTTATCACACCAAAAAGAAACCTCATACCCATTAGTATTCACTCCTATCCCTCACCTTGGGTGAGGGACACACAGCCAGACCATATCAGTTACCTTTAAATTTGTAAGCCACATATTCAATTTTTTCTAATAAATGCTACAACATTTCTATTCTTCCAACCCTGACAACATTCTTAGCATATATGATCTATCCAATAACAGACACATTCTGTTGTTTTAATTAAATTTAATTTACTCTCTTTTAAAAACTAACTCAAAAATTACTTATTACTTTCTATATTTCACTATCAGACTATGCCTCTCTCCTATAGAAGTCAACAACTTCCTATATATGTATCTTGCTTTTTAACATAAGGACTAAAATCCAAAATTCCAAAGAGAAAAAACCTATTAGGCAATTTTCACCTCACTTTACAGACACCTTCAAATATATGTACCAGACATGAAACCCAACACAAAACGATTGTTCAAAGTTGAGCATAATTTCTACCATTCTCAAAATTTGAGCACATGGATGTTCTGAGAGAAATGTTTCATTGAACATTTTAAGGCATGCAGTAATAATAATAGCCAGTGCTTACATAGGGCTTATATACTGCCAGCCACTGTTTTATAGTCCTAATAAATATGTACATATATAATGTTAATCTTCACAACAACCCTACAAATAGCTACCACTATTATATTATTCCCATTATACAGATGAATAAATTAGCACAGGGCATTAAAATAAATTGCCCAAGGTCACCAGTTTTTGTTTTTTGTTGTTGTTGTTGTTTTGTTTTGTTTTTTGAGATGGAGCTTCACCCTGTTACCCAATATGGAGTGCAGTGGTGCAATCTCGGCTCACTGCAAACTCTGTCTCCTGGGTTCAAGGGATTCTCCTGCCTTAGCCTCCCAAGTAGCTGGAATTATAGGTGCATGCCACCATGCCTGGAAAATTTTTGGATTTTTAGTAGAGACAGGGTTTCGCCATGTTGGCCAGGCTGGTCTCCAACTCCTGACCTGAGGTGATCCACCTGCCTCGGCCTACCAAAGTGCTGGGATTGTAGGCGTGAGCAACCATGCACGGCCAAAGTCACAAGTTTGTAAGTGACAGAGATGAATTTGAACCTAGGCAATATGGCTCCAAAATCCATGTCCTTAACTACCCTCTGGCACATTACCTAAGGAATGATTCACTAAAGTCTATGCCCACCTATAACTTGTATCAATCATTAGCAGCACACTTTTGAAACAGGAATGTGTGACTATCAGCATTAGTATTTCTCACAATGGCTTGTAATGGCTAATTGAAACAAAACAGAATCAAGGAGCTAAGGCCAAACTTTAAGAAGCATTTTAATATTAAAACTTTAGTATCGAGCCTTTGCACTATATTTAGAAATTTCTTTGTTTAGACCTTCAAACATTAATTTCAATTACTGTTAAATGTTATATTTAGAAATTCCTTTTTTTAGACCTCTAAACATTACATTGCCCCCAAATCACAGCTTTTGTAATCAAGAAGCTACAAAAATAAATGCCGTGAATTTGGCAAGTTTAACTGTAACAAAGAGTAAGAATAATAAAAATCTAGGTCTATGTCTACCTGCAACTGCTCAGAGATCGTGCACATATTACTCCAATATGGCCACCTGAATATTCCCTGTCACAGGTAATGATCCTCCCCAAAGCAGTAAAGCTCCTTATTTCCAGGCAAATTTTCATATACACCACAGTGATGAAATGGGTTTCTCTGCAGTAAGAGAGTAAAGCAAATGGCAGTACTAAGTAGGAGACCCAGCTACTCAAATAACCCTGACTCCAGCTTGGATTGACAGCCTTACTCTTCATGCACTAATGTGAAATTCAACTCAGGCTCAGCTACCTCCGTGGGGAGCTTCCAACTACGTGCTTTCCTCGAATTCTCTCTACTCCCTGGGGTCCATTCAGCTCTCTGATGTTATATCAGTCTTATAATTTCAGACCCACAGAGGCCCAGGAAGATCAAGCACTAGCAAAGAAGATAGGAATCTTGAGAAAACATACACTTGAGCTCCTCTAGGTGAAATAACAGAAAATGAGCAAAAGGAGCAGGTTTAGTTGTGCAGAGCAATCTGCGTCTGAGAGTTTGTGACTCTCTCTGTATGAATACCTTTTTCTTTTTCAGCCTTCGGATTTAATACAGATAGCACATTTTCTGGCCAATGTACTTGAAAAACAATTTGTGCAATGATTTCAAATAATTTCCAAAAGTGTATATTGTCCTAAAATATTCAATGAGGTTTATTTCCTTTCTTATAGAATAATAAGTCTCTATTGTACACACAATAGGATATTTCAGATACATTTTGTTGCATATTTGGCACCCTTTTGAATATTCATATTGCGCAACAAGCCATTTATTAGAACTTTCTTAAAAGCACTTTTTAATCTCCTACACAACAGCATAAATCCAAGTCTTCAATATGAATTCACTAAAGCTGTATTCAAATAGAGTAATTATCCTTAACTGTATATGTTTAGAATATATCTAAGATACTTCTGTATTAAATCTGGTAGTTCTGATTGCCTTTATTTTGATAGTGAGTTATGAATCCCCTACACTTAAGAGGAAATGTGTTTTCAAGCCCCAAAGGTAGAAATCTTTTAGAAACATATGGAAAATAAAGTCCTATTTCCCTGTCCATTCCAGTATACAGTATATTGTAAAATAAATACTCCAGAGTGGTTTGACTTCATAATGGTAATTGCTTAAAAACTGCCCCAAAGTTAGGCCTGGCACTACAGATTTTGTCTGGAGGCCAATTGGTATGGCTCTGTTAATACTCTAAAACACTGTTACAGAACTGCCAACCTTACAGTAGGTATTTAATTGAAATATTGCAAATAAAGTATCAAGTTGATATACAGTTTCTCTTATAAAATTCAGTGGTAGCTATTGGCCAAAAGATTTTCAAAACATATATGCAACAAATTTAGTATAAATTCTTAGGGACTACAATTAAAACTACTACTAAATTTCTTATAATCCAATGTTTTATTATACAGTTGCATTTGGTGACTAGTTTATTATTAGTTACATCAAAAAGCAAGACAGCTTTCCTTAACTCAGTTACGTATGATATATTATACTTATTTTTCAAGGCCTTTTGTACACTTAGTTACCCTGTGATTCATTGGTAGACATTTATACTATTGTTTATAGAGGAAATAAAATTTAAAACAGTTCATCCAAAGAAGAAAAGTGGGAATGCCAAGAACACCATGATGTCAGAAGTATACTTACCCACTTCAAATTCTGGCCAGTGACTAGGGTGTGTCTTACCACCTTTGCCAGCACTCTTTGACATAGAACAAAGGCAAACAGCATCCTATGCAACTGAAGTTTGCCTCTTCTCCTAATATCTCTAATTTGTCTGTTCCAAAGGTGAAAAGATAAAATCATATATGTGCATAAAAAGCATCCTAGTAATACCCGTAAGTCAGGGACACTCTTTCACTTATACTGTATTTTAATCAAAGTTCACAGTCTTCAAATTCTAGAGAATAATTTTAGATAATTAGTATGGCCATGTGCTATAAACTGTCACTTATATAAAGAAAGAGCATTAACGGCTGGGCATGGTGGCTCACGCCTGTAATCCCAACACTTTGGGAGGCCAAGGCAGGTCGATCACCTAAGGTGGTGAGTTTGAGACCAGCCTTACCAACATGGAGAAGCCTCATCTCTACTAAAAATACAAAATTAGCCGGGCGTGGTGGCGCGTGCCTGTAATCCCAGCTACTTGGGAGGCTGAGGCAGGAGACTCGCTTGAACCTGGGAGACGGAGGTTGCCGTAAGCTGAGATCATGCCATTGCACTCCAGCCTGAGCAACAAGAGTCAAACTCCATCTCAAAAAAAAAAAAAAAAAAAAAGAAAGAAAGAAAGAAAGAAAGAAAAGGAAAAAAGAGTACTAGCCTGAGTATTTTAATTTTCCTTGGAAATTATCTTTCTCTATATAAGAAGTGCTTGAAATCAAGTTATCATTTCTTCTTCTCCAAAAAGTCCATCAAGAAGAATTTTGTCAGCATTGAACATATTCTAGTTACTATGGAGGTTTAAAAATAAAGTAAAATGTATGATCTCTACCACTAAAAAATCACATCTGGTTGGTTATAAAAACACATGCAAAAGCAACTAAAACAAACAAACAAACAAACCAAAAACCCAAAGCAACTGGGAAAAAATTAAAGTCAGTGTAATAGGATACCCTAGAATGTTTTCACACTATACTTGTTATGGGAGTTTAGCAAGGAATGGAAGAGTTTGGTCCCAGGCTGTTACTTAAGAAAGTATAGCTGTTGGATTGATTGGTGAAGAGGAAAGAAGATATTCCATGTGGAAGGGAAATAGTTTGGGAAATGGTGTAGCATAGGAATGACTATTCAGAAGAGAGGGGCTAACCAAAGCGATTGACAGCGACAGCAATAAGATGTTTAGGATAGTTTCTACTGGATTGAGAGTGTTAAATGTCACATGAGAATCTGTAGAAACAAACAAACCACAAAAGGACTGAAATAAGAAAATGATGAGCTATAAGCATTGTCATAGATTAATCTGGAGGCTGGGATAAAGAAGGGTATTAAGAAACTAATGATTACTTTGGGGACTTTAAATGTATACAATATATTGGAAAAGAAGACAGGCTCTGGAATGAATGTGGCTGGGCTGGACTCCCAGTTCTTCCACTTATCAGCTCTGTAATCTTGGACAAACTTTTGGAATTCCTGTGCTACAATTTTCCCATCTAAAATTTTGACATAATAAAGTACCTAATTCACTGGGTAATTATGAAAGTCAAATGGATTAATAGAGGCTAAAGTTTTTGTATAAATCTAGCCCATCATAACCACTCAATAAAATATTACTATCATTAAGAATTGTATGTACATGTTGCATATTCACATAAACACAATTTCATGTTAATTCTCCTATATCTAAAAAGTATTATCTAACAGCATAGGATGCTGTTTCCCCAGAAATCTTGTTTCTTTTGCCTTTGTTCTATGACAGAGATTTTGAAGTTTTCAAAACTATATTCACAGCAGTTTGCAAGTTGTAAAACAGACTATAGGTATGCAATAAATGTTTCCTAAAGAAAAAAAAAGCCATATAGAGATGGAAGGATGGGTAGATACTGGACATTGATTATTAAGTTGTCAAGAGAAAAGTTCATGAAGGAAACAAGATTGCATCAACTCTATTCTAGCCCCCTCATAGAGAAATGCATTGAGCCAATGTCTATAATGTGTTCCAAGGAATTATATGAAAAATTCTTGAAATTAGGCACAAGAGCCAACTGACAACTTAATCATGATAGGTGACCCCAAACAGATGTGGAATCACACAGAAAATTTAAGAGGAGTTAGTAAAGCTGAAGTGATCAACTGGGAAGAAGTCTCTTCAAAGAGAAAAAGACTTGAATCTTCAAAAAAAAATTTTAAAAGCAGAGACACAGAGCTTTGCATGTGAGAAAGAAGAGTACTGGGAACAGTTTATAAGAGAAGAGAAGCTTCACCTTCTCCTCCAAAAGGTTAGAGCTGTGCTCTGTGTGACCCGCATATTTCAGACCAAATGTGATCACATAGCATGTAGCTACGCATGCTTCTAGATTAACAAGCCACCAGTGTGTCCTAGAAATGTAGGAAGCAGACCTCTTGGGTGAAAACTATAAGAACATGAGAATAAGAAGAAATAGTACAGATGAGAGGGATCCCACCTCTGTAAGGCTGTTTATACTCATGATTGTACTGTTCCAACCTTCAGTTGCTGGAATAAGGAGAAAGCAATTCAAAATACAAGTCTTGGCAACATAGCTGAGAAGAAAGGCTGGCTATCCTGAAGTGCCACTGGCTTAAATTTAGTAGATTAGATTTTTTTTTTTTTTTTTTTTTACTTCTGATTCAACTTCTTAGAACTTACGCTGAGTTCTTGCAAGATGTAGTGCATGAAAACAACAACAACGAAAAATGGGGAATGATTCAGTGTAACAGAACTTTGCAGTAAAATCACAAAGTAAAAACGATCCCTAAAAATTTTTAATCTTGAACTACTATGGCAGTGTTTATTAGCCCAGAGATTATTTACACATACAATGTGAAAAATATTTAATGAACTTATGTTGAAAATATATGACTGAGCTAGCAATCTAATCATTATATAGATGCTACAAATTATGACCTCATGGGGACTGTATTTTTTATTGTTCCCCTAAAGAGGAAAAAGGCTCTGATGGTTATGAGCTGGTTGAGAAGAGAGAGGTTTGAACATATCCTTATTTAATCCTCCAATGTCATTTCCTCAATGGGGCTCTCCCAAACATCCCTATAGAAAATAAGTAGCCAGCACTCACTCTATATCACAGAATGTATCTATGCATAAATTTATAAAGTTTAATTATTTTTTATTGGATTGTTTTCTTTTTCATTGAAGGCAATGTAAGGTGTATGAGATGGGGGGTAGTAACATTTTGGGGGGCAGTACAGCAAAATGATTAAAAGCACAGACTTGAGGGCTAAACACACTGAGTAGGAATGCTGGCTCTGCCATGTACTAGATTTACAGTCTTGGGCATACTACTTCATGCCTCTATGTGTATTGACTTGTAAAATAAAGTTAATAATAAGATTAATACATCCTAAAACACATAATTCAGATCTGTTTAGTCGATAATAATCACTATGGATGGTCCCCAATTTATGATGGTTTAACTTATGATTTTTCTACTTTATGATGGGACAAAATAGATACTCATTCAGTAGAAACCATACTTGAATTTTGGATTTTGAATTTTCCCTGTCCAGTGATGCAGTATAATACTGTTACGTGAGATATTCAACACTTCATTATAAAATAGACTTTGTGTTAGATAATTTTGCTCAACTGTAGGCTAATGTAAATATTCTGAGCACATTTAATATAAGCTAGGCTAAGCTATGATGTTTGATAGATTAGGTGTATTAAATGCATTTCTGACTTACAATATTTCTACTTATGATGGGTTGACTGAAATGAAACTCCACCATAAAATGAGGAACACTTGTATAGGAACATCAGCTTTTATTATTAACGTTTACCACTTTCTTCAATGCCTAGAATAGCAAATGAATAAATATTCAACACACCTATACACAGATACACCCTGCATCTCCTACTTCCTAATGAAACGTAGAATATTCATAATCAGGTGTTCCTTTATAAATAGTTAAAACTGCACAAAGTACCTCTGTATGTCAGCTATATGAATGGAGCATTACATACTATCTTTAAGCTGTATTTGGCACTATGAGAATCAGTGCTTCCACTGAATTCACTGCTTCTCAACCTATGGTCCTCAGAGTTACTGCAAAACATCTTCAAATCCATAGAGCATCAAATATAGTTAATTGACTGAATAAATTTATCTTGCATCTGACTATTTTTCAAATATATGTAATTTTAATTAATAAAGTATAAATGCATTTAAAACTACTACTAAGTTCAATGGGACCTTTATTGTTTTGTAGTTCCTCAGCAACTGATTCAAAGAATGCAACTAGAATCTCTTGGGATTCTGTAAAGTTTGACATTTAAAAGAAATCTTGTACTTGGAAAGGTTCAGAACCACAGGTCTAGGTTATGGTACATCATTAAAATGTCATCTCTGCCTCCCTGAGCTCCCTGGCAAGCAGCAAAGGGCACTTGAGTCAGGGATACACAAAGACTAAAAGTGCTCCTGCTAAGCCTTCTCTTCTAAAGGGCTCTGGGAGTCATTGCCTGAGTTTGTCCACATTTGGGAAATCTGTTTTAGCAAAAAGGTCAGCCCTTGGCCAGAAACAGCTTAAACCATTGTGGACAAAGATTTCCTTCTTTTTGAATACAGGTAAATTGAGAGAAGGTAGTTGACCACAAGGCTTACACTGTTGCAATGTTTCCGAATTCCAGCGATGTCTTTCTAAACATTTACCTTCATTTAGAGGCTTTTCAATTAGGTGCTAAAGTATTAGCAACTTCACCTACTAATCACCCACTATCACTATAACCACATTCTAACATTCATGCAACAAATACATATGCACCTACACTGCAATAAACACTGGAGGTGAAATGGTGAACATGAGAAACAGTAAAGCCATTGTGGAACTCCATATCAAGAAGAAAGTTCTAGAATCTCATTAGATTCCAGTTTTCTGGAAATTTCTAAATAAAGGACACCACTATCAAGAAGACATAAGCTCTGTGTTATTTATTCTTTTCTATAAGCATAGTTAAAAAGTTAACGCAGCAGCCCTTCAATTATCTGCATTATTATCAGTGATGGAGATAAGGCTTAGGCAGAACCAGTGCAATGGGTTTGTTCATAAAATCCAGTTTCATTTTGCTCTGCCTGAAAACACAAGACCCTGTTTCCAAATTGCCCTTGCTTAGGTCAGGACTGTGTAATCTGTCTGTCTTGTAAAAATGTGAATGAAATTGACAGATGTAACTTACAGTCAGAAGTTGAAAGGAGGTATATGTTCTCCACCTTTCTTCTAAGACCATTAAAGACCCACTGCTAAAGTCACATTAGTAAGAAATAAACATTTCTATGATAAGTTTCTGTTATTTCATGTCTTAATTTGCTACCTAACTAATACACAGTGTGTTCTAAACAAGTTACTTTTCCAAATAAACTGAAGATTAGTCATTAAGCAAAAGGGCACTGCAGATTTGTATTTTATGATTGAGATCTCTGGAAAGTCATGTGACTTCTAAGTCACTATGCTTTCTCTGTAAAATGCATAGAATATCACATGCTATGCAATATTACCATGCAAATTAAGTCAGGGAACTAACTGAGTAAATGTGTGTGTGTGTGTGTGTGTGTGTGTGTGTGTGTGCGCGCGCGCGCATGCGTGTATTCACACTTCAGGTACATAAAACAGCTCGATAAATGCTAGTTTCCTCTGTCTTGTATTATTTCTAGTAAATATAAATTGACTAGCAATTAATTAGATGTTTAGAATAATATAGTTTCAAGGATAAACAGAATATGAAAAATACCTAATCCAGTCCTTATTATATAGATGGGCAAACTAAAGTAGAGAAGTAAATGGCATTGCCTACAGTAAACTTTTTCTATTATACCATCTGCTATTGAATTAAAGTTAAAAAGTGTTAAGAAATTTAATAAATTATTATCCTTTACATTAGATACTATAGCATCATAATGTGGAATTTAAAGAGTTATTCATCCACAAGTTTTGTATTAAAATGGCTCCTCAACCTTGCCCAAATGTACTGAAATTAGAGGCACAGATATTTCAAGCAGAAGGCAGGTATGGTGACAATGAAGTAGTAGTATTTTCTTTTTGCAAAGCTAATTGGCTTATGTATAAATTGACTGTACAACTTTGACTTCATTAGTGAATCAAGTAAGTTAATTTGTGCAAATAATGTAGCATAGAAGTTAACAGACTCAACACTCATCAATATGGACTTTGGTCTGAATTCCAGTTTCACTATCTTCTAGTTCTGGGGCCATATGCAATTTCACCACTTTTTAGCTTTAGGATGCTAACTCTCAGTTTCCTCCCATAAGAAATCAGGATAAGAATATTTGCTATGTAGAATTTTTTTATTATTAAACGAATTAATGTTTGTAAAATCACCTAGCACAGTGTCTAACAAATAGTAAACACCCACTAATGATAATTATCACGATGTGCATTAAATCTATTCCTTTCAATATAATCATACAATGGATAAATCTGGGTATAAATATTCATACTCACATATATATTATGAATGAAAGCATGTTACATCTGCTAAATAATTTTTGGCATCTCTAAGAAAATATTATTATCATTATAATTGAGTTACCATATAGAATTCCACTGTTGGAAAACATGAGTGAAATCTGATATATAATATAGGCTTAAAAATTAAAATATGTATAAACTAAATTTTCAAAAATATTTAAGATGTTAGCGTAAACTCTTAAAGGTACTTATTAAATAGGAAATTTTTTTCTCTGCCTTAAGTACAGTATTACCAAATTTCACATATTATCAATTACTCACAGTACTATGACATCAACTATATATGCCACATCTGCTTCTGATTTGGGATACAGAAAGTAAGGAGTATGAACCCAAAGATATCCTAGACACTTGCTTTCTATTTAAATTGAATAGTTAACTTGCTTTTTACTCATTTACATTTTGCTTGTGAGATTGAAGTCGGTAATGTTGAACAGTCTATTCTTCAGGTCAATAGACCACCACTAACTTTTTGGAGAACAAATTAATAGATTAAAAATTGAAGTAGTCAGCCCTGAACTGTTTTATTCACCCTCCAGAAAATTATCTTTCTAACTTGTGCTTCCAGGATCTTTTGAATTGCTAGCACCCTGCAAAACATTTCTTACGATCTCATCATGAATGTCATTTCTTTTTGTCTTCATCTCTTCTCACATTGCCCTTTTCATGCCTGAACCAAATGAACAAACCTGACCGTGGAATGTGCATTAGAGTCTGGAATAACTCAATTCCGTAACAGGTGTGAGTTTCAAGATGCCTTTGTGCCTGCTGAGCTATGCTTTCCTTACCCAACTTGCTAGCCTGCTTTCATGGGACTGGGAAACTGCCTCAGATCCTGATTTATACTCCAGTTTTCTGACTAGGATTGGATATTGTTTCTGAGCTCCAACAATCACAACAGGGTTCTGAAACAGTCCCAATTTTCCTAATAGTTGGACCCTTTCTCCCTTTTGCCAGCAACTGGCTAGAATCCTACTTCAACCCAGATGGATCTCCATACTCCAGAAACCACACAATTCCCATCCACCTGTTTCTGAGTAGCACTGCTACTGGAAAACTCCAGCTGCTGGGACCCAACCACCTAATTTGAATCTTCGGATATCAACTCAAGCCCAGATAAGAGAAAAAATTTGCTCCATCAACTTGGACCCTGAACCAGATTCCTGCCACCTTACTTGGAGGCCAACTCTCCCGCTGATTATGTTTCCCTAGCCCTGGTACTGCCTATTCCTAACTTATTTTTCTCTTCCTGAAGGCTAGATAATTGAGGGCTCATGGTGCCACATGACCTGCCCCACCAACTTTATTACAATAAATACCTGTGGCAGCCTAATGCTGTCTTCTTTGTCTCTGGCACCTTCATTAATACAGTGTCAATTAAAAGTATCCTCAGTTATACCAAGTATTTCTCTAGAATATTTTGGGCTCATTCCCAAGTCCCTGATGTCTCACCAGCAAAATAATATGGGATTCTCTACAGTTAGGACACTGAGTTTTAAAAAATGTGTATAGTTTATGTACAGTCCTCTGTGGACCAAGAAAGGGAAGCCTTTGTTGCTAGCTCTTCTCTCACACCACATTTCTGGAGCTTTCTGTGTTAGTGCCACTCCCAGCTCCTGGTCTTCCTCCTGTCTTCTCCTGTCCTGTTTTTTCCCCACTGTTCCTATTGTTTCCATTCTCTGCTTCACTTCTTTTCCTTTTCTTTTTTTCCATCCTCAGGCTGCAATGAAGACCTTCATACTATAGCTTTGCATACTTGGAAGTATATCTATAGGACAGATTCCTTAAACTGGACTTACAGGGACTGTTCAACACTTTCTAATATGAAATAAAAAGCAATGGTGACATCCTACAAAAATGTTTTGCTTTCCATTCCGTGTTGAAAGAGCACAGATTTCTATACTATTCTAAGTTATGTTAAGAGCATTTGTGGTTGTAAGAAGGGTGAGAAGGTGAGAAGAGGTGGGAGAGAAAGAAAAGAAGGGAAATAGAGAAAAGAGGAAGAGAGAAATCTTGAAGTTTCTCAGGCAGATTAGAGAAACATTTGGTGGGGAGGAAAACATTTAAACTATGCCCAAGCACAATGGCATTCACTTCCAAATTTAAAATTGCCTGCCGATGGTGGCTGAAAACCTGTAACTCTTTTTGTAAATCTTATTTTCACTATTATGGTCTTCTCAGGCTGACATAATTACCTTTTGGGGTTTCATCAGCCTTTGGCAAAATTATAGCATCTACATTTCAAAAATGTTCTATTTCCAGAAAGGAATCTACAGCCTCTTATTTTTTTAATACATGGCAGGTGGCTAGCTGTTAACTAACTTTTTTCCCCTAAAGAATGACATAATCAACCCAAGTATGTTACATTCCCATTGTTGGATATCCTATAACATGAAGTTGTTAAAATCTGACTTCATTTAATAATAAACTAGTGTTTGAAATTATTATTTTTTCATAACCTAGCATCTTGCCAAATTCACCCAAGGTTCCCTTTCACATAATAGCCATCTGTTATTCTCACTCGATTCACCCTGCAGCAGGTGACAGCTTTGTCGTCAGTCCACATGAGGATAGACTTTTGAACAAAGAAAAGGAAAAATTATCAAAGTAGGAATGCTGTGTCTTTCTTAAAAGTAGTTTGTCTTCTGATTTCATGTGCACATAGGCAACCGAAAATGTTTGGCTGACACTCCTCTGGGAAGTATGGTAAAGTTGAGGGAGAGTGGCTGGCCCCTTGATCTCAAAACCAATGGTGTGTGAGGAATGACTCAAGGAGAATTAAGAACAGGCGGTACTTAAATTTTAGATTTCCAAGTTTAACTATAACAACTCAAGCAGGGAGATCAGGCCTTAGCCAATGACAAACCAAATTCTGGGTAGGCTGCTTTATAAATCTGATCCCAGTTGGTTATTTTGCAATAAGAAGTATGCTTTTGACTGAAAAGCTGGTCTTCTCTATTACCCAGGATAACCCCTGCCTAGAAAGAAGGTGGTTTTTAAACAAAATTGTCTGCTAAAACACAGTTATGTCAGCATGGAATCAGCAAATGGGGTATAACATGAAAAAAATAATAGCACCTGCTCATTTGATTGCTTATGATACTTTACACCAGAGCTGGCAATTTTTTCTCTGTCAAACTTCATGTTGTAAATATTTTTAACAGCACAGGCCACAGTCTGTATCACAGATATTCAACTCTGCTGTTGCAGCGTGACGCCACTGTAGAAAAGGTGAATAAATAAGTAGGCAAGGCTCTTTTTCCCTCAAAAAAACTGTATATACAAAAACAGGCACCATGCCAGATTTGCCCTTGGTGTACTCTACATTCAGGTGTGCAACAATATATGAGATTTATCAGTTACCAGAGGTAGATGTTACCTATTTTATAGGTAAAGAAACTGAAATTCAGAGGAATTAAGTGCTTTACCGGAAGTGGTACTGTAAATAATGCTAAGTTCCTCAAACCAGACTTTGTATCTCAAGTCTCATTCTACTGTATCAAAGTTGAGTAGTTTGGAGTTTATTTTATCCAAGAAGTGGCGAAATCTCATTAAAAATTTGTATTAATTCAAAATGAAGTATTTTCTTCCAATCTTCAGGATATTTGTGTCAATTGAGTGTTATTACTTTTCCCTAACAACATAAGAGAAACACCAAAAATTTAATTCTTTACCTCAATTATTTTTCTAAACTCTAGGTTTATACTAGGATCTGACTTTGAACATTTAATTCCAATATGAGTCGGTGGCACCAAGAGAAATTCCTTGATTTTCTAAAACTGCATTTATCTTTTTCACAATTGCTAACCATGCTGAGTAGAAGTTGCTTTTTTTTTTTTTTTTTAAACTTATCCATTAAAATATTTCCAACTCCTCTGGTTTCAACAATCCTTTTTCAGTCTCTTCAAAGTTAAACATCCTATTAGGGTTGTTTCAAATTTAACTCTTTCACATAATATACTATTTTATAGGTAAGTGCTCAGTCTTTCAGATGCCACTCTTTCTCTTTACTTTTCTCAAGTTTATATGTATGAGAGGGGTTGATCTTGTCCTTACAGAAGTGGGTGAAGGAGACATGAGGTGAATGTTCCTCAGATCCATGAGGTACTGGATCTCTATTGTCTCTTGTGCAGAATATATGAACCCCAGATTGGAGACTGCCAAATAGGCAACAGGCTCCACCAGGCTTTTGGGATGACATGCTGGCAATTCTGCTAGAACTCACAGTACCAACATCTTCACCCAGTCTCAAAGTCTATGGTGGCAACCTTGTCTTGACTCCAAGTCTCTGCTACCCACAGGCAATTTTAACACCTCTTCATCACTTCACTGGGACATACAGGAAAGTCTGTGATTCCAGAATGCCCTAAAGACCATGTATCTACCTGCTTTACAGCAAAGATATGCATAACTACCGCATGCCATGTTAGAAGTATCTGTGGGCTAGACTCCCAACTGAGGCTTGAAGACACTCAGGAAACCATGATCAGCCTGAATGGACTCAGGCCCTCTCATAACCGTGTCAATTCCTGTTTTCAATTTTAGACAGATAATAAAGCCCTTCTTCATGATCTGCAGACCCTTTTCTCTGTCCTCTCCTTTGCAATCCTTTCCCCACCAACTATCAGGACTTCAAGAAGCATATGCTCATTCATTTATTCTTAGTTTTTCTGTCTCTGTCTTTCTCTCATTTCATCTCTTTCTCTTTCTCTTTCTTTTTCTCTTCCCTTCATGAGGCATAACATGAGTGAGGCCAATCAAACTTGATCTCAGTCATGAGATCTAGATAAAAGAATCTAGAAAATCCTGTTTAACGATGCCTGACTTTCAAGATAATTGTCTTCTGTAAACTTCTATTTGTAGGATCAGAAGCTGAATATTAGTTCACTTTCTCTTTGATTTCATCTGGCATTCTTAATCTCTTTCTGTGGCAGATAGATGCCTAAAGTTAACTGAGAAATTAAATGTGGATATATGACACACACACACACACACACACACACACATACATACATACAGAAATATATACATATTAATACATTTTTAAAGTATAAACAGGAATAACATCAGCAAGGTGACTGACTAGAGTGGTCTAGCATTTGTTGCACCCTCTAAACAAAAAGGAACCAAACAGTGAATAAACAATATGTTTCAACTGGAGCAATTGAGAAAGTATGCTGAAGGAAAATGCAAAATCTCTGTGGATCGTGGAAACCCAAGATAGCACCATAGAGAAGGGTGCAAGACACCCTACCCTTGCCAAACTGTCTCCCTCACCAGGACAGGCTTTGAATCAGGAGATATTTCTTCTTATAAAAGTAAGCTGGGGACCCCAAGTGGTCTCCATTGTCACCACAGATGTCAATGATCCTTTCTATAGGATAGCCCCCGTGCCGAGTCTTCACAGGCCCTGAATCCAGTTTGGAGAGTTTCTGGGAATTTGCATACCTCCCAGAATCAGGGTGGTCTCAGAACAGGAGACCCTTTCAACTCCCGTGACCTAAGCTGCTATGGCACAGCACCATCTTGAAAACGGACCTACTAATAGAATGCTTCTGCCATGGGGTCCAGTGGCCACTCTCTCTATCCCTGAGGACCTACTGCCATTCCACTATGTGAACACTGTTGCCTGCAGCTCTATGATCCCACCTACATGAAGCCTTGGCCTGGTGGAACAACTGAGACCACAATGTTCAAACCCATGCAATGCCCCATTCCCACCAACCAGGCCAGAGGCAGCCCTGACTCCTCAGAGAAACCACTGAACAACCAACCAAACTACCGTGTTCATGTGAAACTGCAACTGACTCAATGGCCAGTCTAGCAGCAGCCCTACCTCCACAAAGAGACCACCACACAGCCACCCAGCCTCCTGCACCTACATGTACCAGGCCTGACAACCATCCCAGATCTTCCACTTTCAGAAAAACCACACCACTGCCATCACAACTGCCATCACAACTCCCACAGCCTAGTCCACCAAGGCAGTCACAGATATAATTGACAAGGATTACAGCTAAAGAAACTGCGCAAAGACCATGCTACCAAGCCCACCTTGAACTAAAGCCAATGTACCATGCCCAACTGATGTCCTAGGACCCATCTACAGGAAAAAGTCTCTCCCTACAAAAGCTTTACCATAAATTTAGAAAAAGCAACTGTTTCCCTAGATGTGCAGATATCAATATAGGGGAAACAGGAAACATGAAAAAGCAAGGAAATAAAACACCCTGAAAGGAACACAATAAGTCTCTAGTAGCTGTCCCCAAAGAAAAAGATATTTACAAAATACCTGAAAAGTATTTCAAAATAATGTTATGAAGGAAAGTCAGTGAGATACTGGAAAATACAGAGAAACAATTCAATGAAATTAGAAAAACTATTATTGATCTGAAGTGAAATTCAACAAATAGATATCATAAAAAAGAGCTAAAAAGAAATCTTAAAGCTAAAGAATTCAAACAAAAAATACAAAAGAAAGCTTCAACCAACCAACTAAATCAAACAGAAGATAAAATTTCTATACTTGAATACAGTCCTTTGAAATAACCCAGTCAGAGTGGGGGGAAAAATAAAAATAAAAAAGAATGAACATTGCCTGTGGGATTTATGGGACATAATTAAGCAAATTGTTGCATTGCAGAAGTACCAGAGAGAGAAAAGATGGAGAAAGGCACAGGAAATCTGTTTAACAAAATAGTAGCTGGAAATTTCCCAGTCTTAGTAGAAATTGTGGACCTTTGGATCCATATCTGTATTCTCCTGGAAGCTCAAAGCTTACCAATTAGATTCAATCCAAAAAGATCCTCTCTGAGGTACTTTATAATTAAACTGTCCAAAGTCAAAAACAAAAAGAATTCTAAAAGCTTCAAGAGAAAGCATCAAGTCACATATAAAGGAATTCCCATTAGACTATCAGCAGAAACCTTGCAGGTCAAAAGTGAATGGAATAATGTAGTTGAAGTGCCAAAAATAAAATGAAAAACTGTTAGACAAGAATACTATATTCACCAATGCTATTATTTAGAAATAAAGAAATGAAGACCTTTCCAGATAAAAAAAGCTGAGGAAATTAATCACCACTAAACTAGCCTTACAAGAAATGTCTAAGAGAGTGCTACAATTGGAAATGGAAAAACAATAATTTTCATCATGAAAACACGTATATCTATAAAACTAACCAATAAAGGTAAATTTATAATCAAACTCAGAATATCCCAGAGTTGTAATGGTGCTATGTACATCTTTCAGTCCTCTAGTATGAAGGTTCAAAGACAGAATGGTCAGAAACAACAACAGCTCCAATTAGTGGTTCAGGAATACACAATAGATAAAGATGTAAAATAAGGCAACAAAAATATAAATTGTCAGGCAGAGGAGAAGAGTCTAGGGGATTTTGATGTGACCAAAGTTAAGTTGCTATTATCTTAACTTTATATTATGACTGTTATAGCTAAAAGACCCTTTATGTTAGTTCCATAATAATCACAAAGAAAGAAATTACAGCAGATATACAAAAAAGAGAAAGTAAACAAAGCTTAGTACCAAAAAAACAAAAACAAAAACAAAAAAAAGCAAAACCCACAAACCGCACAGATAAATGACAAGAGAGAAGCAAAGGATCTACAAAACAACAATTAACAAACACTGGACATTGGATCCACATCTGTATTCTCCTGGAAACCCAAAGGTCTCCAATTAGATTCAATCCAAAAAGATCCTCTCTGAGGCACATCATAATCAAACTGTTTATAAACAGTTTTAGAAAAAATGTTGTCTAATCCAGAAAACAATTAACAAAATGACAGGAGTAGGTCCTTATTTATCAACAAAAACCTTGAATGTAAATAAATTATTCAATTAAAATATATAAAGTAACTGGATAAATATTTTTTAAAAATACCCAACTATATAGTGGCTACAAGAGACACCCCTCACCATTAAAGACTAACAAACACTGAAAGTGAAGGAATGGAAAAGGGTATTTCATGTAAAGAGAAACCAAAAGCAAGCAGGAGTAGATACTTACATTTGACAAAATAGACTACAAATTAAAGACTACAAAAAGAGATAAAGAAGGTCACTATATAATGATAAAGGAGTCAATTCAGTAAGAATACATAGCATCTATAAATATCTATGCACCCAATACCAAAGCTCCCAGGCATATAAAGCAAACATTAATAGATTTAAAGTGGAAGACAGACAGCAATACAATAATAGTGGGGGACTTCAACACCGCACTCTTAATGGACAGATCATCTAGAAAGAAAATCAGGAAAGAAATATCAGACTTGAACTTTTCCATAGACCAAAAGGACCACAGGCTAAATGGACCATAAATCAAAGGGACCATAGATTCGATGGACCTAAGAGACATTCTGTCCAACTCTGCAGAATTCACAGTTTTCTCAACTGCACATGGAATATTATCCAGGATAGAACATATGTTAAAACACAAAACAAATCTTAACAAATATAAGAACACTGAAAAATATATAAAGTATATTTTCTGACCACGATGGAATAAAAACATGAATCAAGAATAAATAAATTTCAGAAACTTTACAAATACATGTGAATTAAACAACATGCTCCTAAATAACCAGTGGGTCAATACTTAAAATAAAAGTGGAAGTTAAAACATTACACTGAAACCTATGGGACACAGCAAAAGCAGTTCTAAGAGGGAAGTTGATAGCAATAAACACTTACATCAAAAAAGAAGAAAGATTTCTAATGAACAACCTAACAGTACATCTCAAGGAATTAGAAAAAAAAGAAAACGAAAACAAATACAAAATATATAGAAAGGAAGAAATAATAAAGCTCAGAGCAGAAATAAATGAATTAGAGACTAAAAGAATTCATAAGACTGATGAAACAAGTTTTTTTTTAAAAAAAAAAAAACAAAAGTGGCAAACCCTTAGCTAAACCGACTAAGAATAAAAAAGAAAAGACAAATAAAATCAGATATTAAAAAGTAGACATTACAACTGATAGCACATAACTACAAAGGACCATAAAAGACTATTATGAAAACTATACTCCAACAAATTTGATAACATACAAGAAATGGATACATTCTTGGGCACATAGAACCCACTAAGATTAAATTATAAAATAATAGAAACTCTGAAAAGACCAATAATGAATGAGGAAATTGAATCAGTAATAAAAAGTCTTCCATCAAAGAAAAGCCCAGGATATGATGGCTTCACTGCTGAATTCTACCAAATATTCAAAGAACTAGTAACAATTTTCATCAAACTATTACAGAAAAATCAAAGAGGAAGAAATACTTCCAAACTTACTTTATGAGGAGAACATTACCCTGACTCTCAAACCAGACAATGACACACCCAAAAAAGAAAACTGCAAGACAATATTACTGATAAACATAGCCAAAAATTTTTCAACAAGATAATAGCAAACTGAATTCAACCACAGATTAAAAAGATCATTCACTATAATCAGGTGGAATTCATGTCAAGAACACAAGCATGGTTTAACAAATGCAAATCAATAAACATTATATATTGCATTAACAGGAAAAAATAAAAAACATGATCATTTCAATAGATGCAGAAATTCCTTTGACAAAATTCAGCAGCTCTTCATGATATAAAAAACAAAACTCTTGACAAATTTGGTGCAGAAGATACATACCCCAACATAATAAAGGCCATATATGGCATACCCATAGCTAACATCACACTGAACCAGGAACAGCTAAAAAGTTTCTCCTGTAAGAACAGGAACAAGACAAGAATGCCCACTTTCACCATGTCTATTCCATATAGTACTGGACGTCCTGGCCTGAGCAATCAGACATGAGAAATAAAAGATATTCAATTAAATAGAAGGAAGTCAAATTGTCACTGTTTGCAGACATGATTTTATAAATAGAAAACCCAAAAGACTTCACCAAAAAACAGTTAGAGCTAAAAAAAAAAACAAATTTATTAAAGTTGCAAGATAAAAAAATCAACATACAAAAATCAGTAGCATCTCAGGCTGGGCGCGGTGGCTCATGCCTGTAATCCCAGCACTTTGGGAGGCCGAGGCGGGTGGATCGCAAGGTCAGGAGATCGAGACCATCCTGGCTAACACGGTGAAACCCCGTCTCTATTAAAAATAAAAAAAAAAAATTAGCCAGGCATGGTGGTAGGTGCCTGTAGTCCCAGCTACTCGGGAGGCTGAGGCAGGAGAACGGCATGAACCCAGGAGGCAGAGCTTGCAGTGAGCCGAGATCAGGCCACTGCACTCCAGCCTGGGCCACAGAGCAAGACTCTGTCTCAAAATAAATAAATAAATAAATGAAAATCAGCAGCATTTCTATGCACGAACATCTGAAAAAGAAATAAGAAAAGGATTCCACTTATAATAGCTACCATAAAAAAGATACCTAGGAATAAATTTAATCAAGAAGGTGAAATTTAGATACATTGAAAACGACAAAACTTTGATGAAAAAAATTGAAGAGTACAAAAATATATGAAAACGTTCATGGTTTGGAAGAATTAATATGCTTAAAATAACCATACTACCCAAAGGGATCTGCATATTTAATGTATTCTCTATCAAAATATCAATGACATTCTTCACAGAAATAAAAAAAGCAATCCTAAAATTCATGTAGCATCACAAAAGATCATGAACAGCCAAAGCAATCTTGAGCAAAAAGAACAAAGCTGGAAGCATCACACTACCTAATTTCAAAATATAGGAACCAAAACTGTATGGTTCTAGCATAAAAACAGACATATAGACCAATGGAGCAGAATAGAGAGCCCAGGGAAAAAATTGTGCACCTACAGACAACTGGTTTTCAACAAATGTGTGAGAACACATATTGGGAAAAAAGACAGTCTCTTTAATAAATGGTGCTGGGAAAATTGGATATCCACATGCAAAAATAAGACTAGACCCCTACCTTTCACTGTATACAAAAGTCAACTCGAAATGGATAGAAAGGCTTAAACATAAAATCCAGAACTGTGGAACTACTAGAAGAAAACATAGAGGAAGTGCCTTATAACATTGGGTTGGGCAAGGATTTTAAGTAACACCTAAAAAGCACAGGTGACACAAGCAAAGACAAATAATTAGGATTAAAGCAAACTGAAAAGCTTTTACACCACAAAAGAAACAATTAACAGAGTGAAGAGCCAGTCTCTACAAAGGGGAAAAAGGAAATTGCAAATTATATATCTCACAAGGGGTTAATATCCAGAATATAAAATCAACTTAAATCAACAGGAAACACACACGTGCGCACGCACACACACACACACACACACACAAATGACATAGTTTAGAAGTGGACAAAAGACATTACTAGATATTTCTTAAAAGAAGACATACAAATGGCTAACAGGCATATGAAAAAATGCTCAGCATCACTAATCATCAGGGAAATTCGCATTAAAACCACAATGAGATACCACTTCACTCCAGTTAGAATAGCTATTATAAAAAAGACAAAAGAAAAAAGGTGTTGGCAATGATCTGGAGAAAAGGAAACACTTTTACACACTACTTGTGGAATTGTAAATTAGTACAGCAACTATGGAAAACAGTATGGAGGTTTCTCAAAGCATTAAAAATAGAACTACCATATTATCCAGTAATCTCACTACTGGTTATGTATCCAAAGGAAATGAAATCATGTCAAAAATATATCTGTACTCCCATGTTTATTGTAGCACTATTTACAATAGCCAAGATAAGGAATCAACCTAACTATACAACAATAAATGAAATAAAGAAATGAAGAAAAATTGGCATATATACACATTGGAATACTATTTAGCCATAAAAAAGAATGAAATTCTGCCATTTTTTTGACAACATGGATGAAACTGGAGGACATCATGCTAAGTGAAATATGCTAGGCACAGAAAGGCAAATACTGCATGGTCTCACTCATATGTGGAATCTGGAAAAAAAAAAAAAAGTCAATATCATAGATGCAGGAAGTAGAACAGTGGTTACCAGAGACTGAGGAGGAAAGGCAGGAAGAGAAAGATGACAAGAGAGTATGAAGTCACAATGGGAAGGAATAAGTTCTAGTGTTCTATTGCACAGTAGGGAGACTATGGCTAACCATAAGGTATTGTATATTACAAAACACCTAGAAGAAAATCTTTTGAATGTTCTCACCACAAAGAAATAATAAATATATGAGGTGATAGACATGCTAACTACTCGGGTTTCTTCATTATATAACATACGTATGTATATAAACATTAATTGTGTCCCATAAATATGTACAATTACAATGGCAATCTTAAAATTATACATAAAATTATATTACATACTCACTGCTACAGTATCTCTCAATATACGCACATATTTTCATAACATTAAATTTCTATGTTCCTAAAACATTTTTTATTGCTAATACTTTAGTTTGGATCATTAGAGCCAAAGAAATAAATATGTAAGTCATTTCCAAATGGAGAGTTAAAAACAGAAATATTTTGTTAGCAGGTGTTACTTACTGAGTAGCTGGACTGCCTCAGTAAAAGTCCAAGAACAGTAATTTGGAGGGAGCAAATACAGTGACATGGAAAGAAATTCTACTTTCTGAGGATTCCTAAATACTTTTAAACCATGCTCTTCTTCATGAGACACTGAAAGCACCTGGACCTTCCATCTTTCATCCCAAATTCCTTTTCAGGGTCTAGGACTTATTTAGGGGAATACATCAGCTTATTTGTCACTTGCTTCTTAAGAATTCTCTGTGCTTCCCATACTACTGGATCTTTTCTGCCTTGTTAATTGCCTCAGAATAATCAAGTAAACTAAACTCTCATTCTCTCAATGAACAATAGGTAAGCATTAACTGAAATCTCATAAATATCTGTATTTAATCTTTCTATGAAAGCAGACATGCAGCCTCTGTTTCCCACTGAGAGGTGAAGCTGGCTGGGCTTCTGGGTCCCGTGGGGACTTGGCGAACTTTTCTGTCTAGTGCTTGGTATGTTTACTTGGCTTGTAAACATACCAATCAGCGCTCTGTGTCTAGCTAAAGGTTTGTAAACGCACCAATCAGCACTCTGTAAAAACGCACCAATCAGCACTGTGTCAAGCTAAAGATTTATAAATGCACCAATCAGCACTCTGTAAAAATGGACCAATCAGCACTCTGTAAAAATGGACCAATCAGCAGGATGTGGGTGGGGCCACATAAGGCAATAAAAGCTGGCCACCTGTGCCAGCAGCAGCAATGAGCTCAGGTTGCCTTCTATGCTTTGGAAGCTTTGTTCTTTCACTCTTCACAATAAATCTTGCTGCTGCTCACTCTTTGGGTCCGCGCTACCTTTATGAGTTGTAACACTCACTGCAAAGGTCTGCGGCTTCACTCCTGAAGTCAGCGAGCCCACGAACCCACTGGGAGGAACAAACAGCTCCAGACACGCCACTTTTAAGAGCTGTAACACTCACTGTGAAGGTCTGCGGCTTCACTTCTGAAGTCAAGCGAGACCATGAACCCACCAGAAGGAAGAAACTCCAGACACATCTGAACATCTGAAGGAAGAAACTCTGGATACACCATCTTTAAGAACTGTCACACTCACCACGAGGGTCCACAGCTTCATTCTTGAAGTCAGGGAGACCAAGAACCCACCAGAAGGAACCAATTCCAGACACACCACCACTAATCCTCAGTGCCAAACACTTCATCTGACTGTGTGATGTCCACATACCTTTGTTAAATGCCTCATGTGGTGATAATATTTACATGTAAAAGAGTCTCCTAGAGTTTTAAAAATTTTAGTTCTTTTGACTCATATATGCACATATTATTTTTCCTTGTAATAAAACAAGATGTTCTTATTAATAAGGTTCTCTACATTCTCATTTATAAAATCTCTCCTACCTTTCCCTTGGCAATATGATTTTATGAACAGCTAGGAAGGTCCTTCTGCTTTTTTGCATCTGCTCACTGATTCAAACACCAAGCTTCCGTTTTCTCATCAACAAAGTGGTCAATAAAGAAGAAACCTCTTCCTCATAGTATAGTTAAGAGGATTAAATGCAGCAAATTATTCATGAGTAGATTTACTCAAAAATACCTACCAGATATTCCCAATGCTCAATAAATATCAATTGCCTTTTTTCTCTTTCTCTTCTTGTTCTAGCTGCAAAACAAAATATCATCTACAACTATTTCATTACAAGAAAAGATGAGACTCTCTGTTTACACAAAGACTTTTTCTACCTTAGAAAGTAAGCAAACTCACAGAGCAGTGCTAAACACAAATACCAGTTGTATAGGTGACAGAGAGCTGAAGTCAGTTCACTAAATCATGAGAGAATACAAAGTTTAATAAAGAGTTTAATTGGAAACTGTAATTCCTCAGTCTGCTCCAACATCTTTTATTGGATCCTGATTATTATTGCCTGTGGCAGATAAGCTTTAGATCACTCTGAATAAGGTGAAGTGTGCCACTAATTGTTACATTTGAACTCTTACCAGATTAGAAATTGTGCACCTAGGCACATAACACATAATAAATTTCAGGTCCCTTTTTTCTGTTTTCAGGGGATTATTTCTATCTAGGATGTTTTGATGTATTATTTTGAAATAAATTTTGCACAGGATAATATGTTCCCTAAGACTTTTTCTCAGGTGAAAGAAAGGAACACAGCCACACCAGACTAGTGGAAAGCAAGATGTAGTTAGCATCCACCTTCCTAAATGCAGGACCAACCCAATCTGTAGGTCAGTTACAGAACTGAAAATACTGTCTTTGTTTAGGAAAAGTACTACTTTACATGAAAAAAAGAAAAAAATAATCTGTCTTTAGAAGAACTGATCCAATTCAGAGGAAGGAGAAAATGAACCAACACTTAGAATATAACAGGCTAGGCACAAAACTCTAACAGGAATTGTTATTCATATTTAACAGAAAAATGGGCTCATAGAGTTAAATGGAAGTCACACAGCTAGCAAGTAAATAAACAAGGATTCAAACTTAGCAGGGTGTCTTTTCTGCCTTTCAAACATGCTTGATTCTACTCCTCCTTCCTGTTTTATGACCAAAAGACTCAGAGGATTGTTGCTAGGATCAAATTAGTAATGTATTAAGTAAAAGAAATCTGTTTTAAAACCTGAAGGATCAAGGTGTCTGGTAAACACATAGGCACACCCTGAGCCAGTTTTTCCACAGTAAAATGGAATGTTGCCAAAATAAAATTGGATGAAATTCTAAGAACCCTTTGGAGAGTTAAAATACTGTAATTTTATTGTTGTTGTTTTTGTTTTTGAGACAGAGTCTCGCTCTGTCACCCAGGCTAGAGGGCAGTGGTGTGATCTCAGCTCACTGCGACCCCAGCCTCCTGGATTCAAGTAATTCTCCTGCCTCAGCCTCCCGAGTAGCAGGGATTACAGGCATGCACCACCACGCCCAGCTAATTTTTGTATTTTTAGTAGAGACGGGTTTTGCCATGTTGGCCAGGCTGGTCTTGAACTCCTGACCTAAGGCAATCCACCGGCCTTGGGCTACCAAAGTGCTGAGATTATAGCATAAGCCAATGCGCTTGGGATCTATAATGTATTTTAATTGAATTTATGTTATTTACAGCAAAGAATCAGAAAGTGATGTGCCTTGAGACCCTTCTTTCTTCTCTTACTTTTCCTCCTCACTTCCCTTTCACCTCTCTCCTAATCACATATTCCCATATGTGAAGACAGCTAAGTCCTTAAAACAAATTTTCAAGAAAATAAAAAAAGAGGATGAAGAGGAGAATGCATAAAAGCTTCAGGCAGGAAGGAAACTGTATTCATTGCTAAGGGTAGCATTCTCAGAATTCTTTCAGAATTATAAAATATTCTTATTTATTTGATTTGTAAGCTCCTTAAGGCCAGGAATGGTATCTAAAGACTCTTTGTATTCCCAGCAAGTAGCACAGAAAAAAAAAGCTTAATAAATGTTTACTGTTCATAGGCAATACATACACGGAGAGGGAGAGAAAGAGAGGGGAATGATGATTAATTTATAGTTAATTCTTTCACTGCAAGGATTTTGTTGCACCCCTCTTGTATTAGTGTGTTCTCATGCTGCTAATAAGGACATACCTGAGACTGCGTAATGTATAAAGGAAAGAAGTTTAATTGACTCACAGTTCAGTGAGACTGGGAGACCTCAGGAAACTCACAATTATGGCAAAAAGGGAAGCAAACATGTCCTTCTTCACGTGGCAGCAGGACGGAGAAGTGCCAAGCAAGAGGGGAAAAGCTCCTTAAAAAACCATCAGGTCTCGTGAGGACTCACTCACTATCACAAGAACAGCAGCATGGGTGTAGCCATCCCCATGATTCAATTACCTCCCACTGTGTCACTCCCACAACAGGCGGGGATTATGGGAACTACAATCCAAAATAAAATTTGGGTGGGGACACAGCCAAACCACATCACCTCTTGAGATTATTGAAACAACTACAGTGAGTTTCAAAAGCAGAAGTTTCATATTTTAACAAGGAAAGAAAAAAGAATTAAAAATTCAAATTAAGTGGCCAGTAGGTAGGAAGAAACCAGAAAATTAAGATGTAAACAAAGGCAAGGGAAAAAATTGTTTTAGGAAGAGAAAGGATAGAATCAGTTTCCTCAGTGAGGTCAAATATAATATGTAAGGAGGTGTCCAAAGAATTAAGCAACAAGGAGCACATTGATAAACATCAGAAGAAGTAAATTGATTCAGTCTTCTAATATGACTATAGTTTTGTTTCTTGAAAGAACATCTAAAATGTCTAAATTATCTCATGCTGATTTACATGAAAAACCAATTGCCCATAATAAATGCATTCATCCATTTGTGCAAATAGAGCACTTGCTATCATTATGCTGGACAGTGGGGATAAGGAATAGATAAATATTGTGAATGTTTACAGCACCATTCAACTACTTTACCATTTTTCTCAAACTCTGGTTTGCGTCAAAATCACCTTCAGAGGCTTTCGGAAAATACATTTGGAAACCACATAATTTTCATTTGGATTTAGCCCAAAACTGAGACAATTTGAATCATACACTATAGGACCAAAGTATCTATATTTTTATAAACTTCAAAGGTAATTTTAATGCACATCAGTGTTTTAAACCCTAACATAGTATTTCTCTAATAGCCATATTGTAAAGGTAAATCTGTGACTTTCATTTCTATTTCAGAAAGACGGAAAACTCAGATAACCTAAAAATTCTCAAGCTCTAACAGCAAGAAACGCCGAGTAGAATATAATATCTTTTTGCTTCTGGTTAAAATGTAAAAGATGAAAAAAACCTTGGTTCTTGTGGTAAAAATGAGAAAAACCTAGACCAAAGAAAAGTTAAAATTTTAATATGACTAAGGAAGATTAGATGCTTCAAAGAAGCCTTGATAAACTGGCATTGGTACCTACTGAATTCTTCCACACCTTGGTACAGGTATCTGGTTTAGTTATGGCAAATTAAAGTGAGAGGTGCTAAAGATGGAAAGATTTTATGGAAAATAGGAGAGGTCAGAATCACCTTGAATGATCATGTAACTGAATCGGAGTACAAAAAAGGCCCAAGCACGAAACAAATTGCTGGTTGGATAATTCTCTCTACCAACAATACCCTCAAATTTTGCAAAAAAGACCTGCAGTAAAGGAGGATCTGAAAACATGATCCTGTGCATTCTCAAAATGGCTGGATTTCTGAGTCCTAAAGGTGATGAATCTGAAGAATAACCAACATATTGGAAAGTGCAGGCAACTCACTCCCAACTCAAATATTTACAAGCTAAAAGGGGGTTGAATTCAGTATGATTATAGCTGTTGCCCAGGCTTATCTCAACACAATATGTTAAGGACAAGAAATGATAAGGACCTCATTCTAATCACATAACCTAAGAAAGGGATTTTATTCTCTGGACTTCAGCACAACCAATATGTTACTTCAATCTCAACTTTTGAATGAATGATATTTGGCATAAAAATCTTAAAAAGTGAAAGGTAGAAAATTTAAATTGAAGTAACAAAGATCTACTGATACAAGTAGAAAACAAATAGTAAGATGATAGACTTGTACCAAAATCATACCATAACTATGTTAAAAGTTATTGGGAAAAAATTCCAAAACTAAATACTGTTTATATGAGACATGCTTAAAATGTCTCCTGTAAACAGTATTCAGTTTTACATATTTAGATTTATAGATTCTAATAGGTTACAAAGAAGGGAAAAGATACTAAGGCAAACAACAATTATTAGAAAATTAAAGTAGCTATATCAATATACAAAATAGATGTTAAGACAAAAAATGTTACAAAAAATTACTCATTTCATGGTGACAAAAAGTTAATTTATCAAAAAACGACAATACTAAAGAGGTATACACCTGCTAACACAACTTCAAAACATATGAAGCATTAATTGACAGTAAGGGGGCATACTCTTGCCAGTGGACAAAGAAAGGGTTCAACTGAACTACAAGTTATTGCTTATGCCAGACATTTTGGATTCCTTCTCTCCAAATGAGTATTTTGTGTAGTTCAGCATTATTAGTAATCATTTTCAGTAATTGTTCACAGTTAAATACCCTGCGCAATATGGCAACTTCTCTTCTTGCCCGCCCAGGGTATTTAACAGTGAACAATAGGGGAAGTAGAGATGGTTTGCATAATGGGGACAGGGGCGAATACATGTGGAACCCAGGCAATCTTCTTGTATGACAACTGATACTCCTTTGCCCCACACAGTAGCTGTAAATATACCTTTGGAGGAGCCCTGGACTGAAAATGATTACCAAAGTTTCAGACCACTCTGAAAGGAAGAATCGAGTCACAACAGTTAGTAAGCTACTGAGATCTAACAATGTGATAGGTGAATTTGAAATGAAGAATGGAAACTAAAAAGAAAAATATCAAGTTTAGCCCCAATATCAACTGCAGATATTGGGGCTGTAGTTTGTTTCCCTAATATCCTTCTTCTAAATTTCACCTTAAAAATATTAAAGTTATGAATAAGTTAATCCCTGAATTTGTGTGGAGAAGTATTAGGTTGGTGCAAAAGTACTTGCAGTTTTTGCTATTAAAAGTAATAAAAGAGCCCCCACAGAATTATCTTGTTCCTTTCTGCCATGTGAGAAATTAAGTAGAATCTGGGTTCTGGAAGAGGGCTCTTACCATAACCCAACCATGCTGACACCCTGATCTCGGACTTCCAGCCTCCCGAACTGTGGGAAATAAACCTGTATTGTTTATAAGCCACACAGTCTATCGCCATTCATTACAGCAGCATCAAGACAGAAGGTGTAAAAGAAATATGAGTGGCTGCAAAAAGTTGTTTTGTTTTTATTCATGAGGTTTGGTCCTGCTAAAAGTTTTCTATTCTATATTACCTATAGTTCTCAATTATCTACTTTCCACTTTTCTCTGAGAAATAAAAGTTAGTATCTGATATGGTTAGGCTTTTTGTCCCCACCTAAATCTCATCTTGAATTATAATTCCCATAATCCCTAGAATCACTGCATGTCAAAGGAGAGACCATGTAGCGGTAATTGCATCATGGGGGCAGTTTCCTCCATGCTGTTCTCATGATAGTGAGTGAATTCTCACGAGACCTCATAGTTTTATAAGGGGCTCTTCCCACTTCGCTCAGCACTTCTCCTTCCTGCCGCCTTGTGAAGAAGGTGCCTTGCTTCCCCTTCACCTTCCACAATGATTGTAAGTTTCCAGAGACCTCCTCAGCCCAGCTGAACTGTGAGTCAACTAAATTTCTTTCCTTTATAAATCACTCATTCTTGTGCAGTTCTTTATATCCGTATATAAATGGACTAATAAAGTATCCAAAATATTAAATACCAAAAAAAATTAAAAGATATGCCAGATATTTCTACTGAGACTACAAAACACTGCCAAAAATACTTTAAAGAAAATCTAAATAAATACAAAGATATGCATGATAATGTATCAGAAGATTCAATATTTATAGATAAAATTTTCCTCAAATTGATCTGTAAAATTTTTTTTTGAGTTGGAGTCTCACTCTGTTGCCCAGGTTGGAGTGCAGTGGCATGATCATGGCTCACTGCAGTCTTGAACTCCTGGGCTCAAGTGATCCTCCCACCTCAGCCTCCCAAATACCTGGGACTACAAGTGCATGCCAATAGACCCAGTTAAATTTTTTGTTATTATTATTATTACTATTATTTAGAGACTGGATCTAGCTATGTTACCAAGGCTGCTCTCAAACTTTTTTCTCAAGTGATACTTTCACCTCACCCTCCCAATTTACTGGGATTACAGGCATGAGCCACTGAGCCCAGTTTGATCTATAAAATCTTAATAGATAATTTTACTTATCATTCTAATATTTTACTTCAAAGGAGAAAGTCCTGAATTCAGACTTAGAAGATGACATTATTTAGACTACTTTTAGATAACAGTGGACTGAGAGTCTCAAGAATTCTTTTCCGGTCATGAAGTAAACTACTGACTCAAGATGCAATGGAACAAAAATTAATTTTATAGAAATGAATAAATTAAAGAGAGAAATTTAAATGTAATATTTGAAATATTTTGGTAATATTTATGTTTTTTTTTATGGCTATATGAGAAAAATTTTTCTTCTCTTTAAGATATATCTAACCCACAATAGATTTTTTGTAAACAAAAATGAAAACTTTTAAAGGAACTTTGATTCTCACTGACCCTTGGAAATGCAGACACCTTTACATACTCTCCTTACGATTCACAGAAGCATTCATTATTTGCATAGATTCAATAAGTGTTTGATTTTGTATTACTCTTTTTTATTACAAATGGTAAACCCCATATTAAGGAGGAATAATTCCAACTTCGTATGTAAAGTCAGTACCTACAAAGCCTTCTCAAGAACATTGGCCTGGAACTTGTGTTCATAAGTTCTCAGTCTACCAGGTGGTAAAAAGGTACTCAGCAGACCAGGAACTACAACAAAACTTGGGAATTGCTAGGAAAAGGAATTCATCCAATCTATAAATACTGGAGGTAAAATCTGGTAGAGAGAGTTTTGGGGCTTTGCTTCCTAGTTTCAAGATAGAAATGCAACGTCTTAGTTCATTCAGATTGCTATAATAACGGACCATAAATCAGGTAGCTTATAAATAACAGAAATTTATTTCTCACAGTTCTGTAGGCTGAGAAGTCCAAAATCAAGGTGCTAGAAGATTTGTTGTCTGGTGAGGACATGATTGCTGGCTCATAGATAGTCATCTTCTTGTTGTGTCACTACATGGCAGAAGCGAAAACTCTGGTCTCTTTAGACCCTTATAAGGGCACTAATCCCATTCATGAGGACTAAATCATGACCCAGTCACCTCCCACAGGCCTCACCTAATACCATTATTTGTGGAGTTAGGATTTCAAGGTATAATTTTTTGGGCCAGGAATATTTGGTTCACAGCTAACAGTTAATAAAGGACTTAAAAATTCCAATCCAAGAAGCCTTATAAATATTTTGGGATGAAATAAATCCTTTAGACTTAGTAGTTACTGTATATTATACAACTCTAGATTTATGGAAAAAATCAATGAGACACATATAATTAACACCACAAGTGTTCCTAAATAAGTAATCTGGCAATATCTGTTGGGACTTGACTTTTTTGTGTGTGGTCAAGAATAAGCTTTAGTGACCACTTTGGCAGCACATATACTAAAATTAAAATGATAGATGATTTGCATAGCTCCTGTGAGTGGATAACATGCAAATTTGTAAAGCATTCCATATTTTTTTATTACCGCTAGACTAATCCTATAAGAAATGCTTGAGTCCGACCGGGCGCGGTGACTCACGCCTGTAATCCCAAGACTTTGGGAGGCCAAGGCGGGAGGATCACGAGGTCAGGAGATCAAGACCATCCTGGCTAACATGGTGAAACCCTGTCTCTACTAAAAATACAAAAAATTAGCCGGGCAGGCGCCTGTAGTCCCAGCTACTTGAGAGGCTGAGACAGGAGAATGGCATGAACCCGGGAGGCGGAGTTTGCAGTGAGTAAGCCGAGATCGCGCCACTGCACTCCAGTCTCTGTATCAAAAAAAAAAAAAAAAAAAAAAAGAAAAGAAAAGAAAAGAAAAGAAAAGAAAAGAAATGCTTGAGTCCTATACCTGAAAGCAAAAATGAAAATCTACTATCATGAAAACACACAAAATGCACTTGAAGAAGATGGCAGATAGGAGGCAGGGCTAATGTGCATATCCCCTTTGGCAAAAACATAAAAAGAGACAAAGAAGGTCATTATTTAATGACAAAGGGATCAATTCAGTGAAAGGAAGCAACAATTATAAAGATATATATTCACCCAACACAAGACCATCCAGATATATAAAGTAAATATTCTTAGAGCTAAAAAGAGAGAGAGATCCTACTAAAACAACAGTTGAGAACTTCAACATCTAGACAAAAATATCAATGAAGAAACATTGGATTTAAACTGTACTTTAGACCAAATGGATCTAAAAGACATTTATAGAAAATTTCATCCAGCAGCTGCAGAATACACATTTTTCTCATCAGCACATGGAACATTCCCCAAGATAGACCATATGTTAGGTTACAAAGCAAGTCTCAACAAATTTTTAACAACTGAAAGCATGTCAAGTCTTTTCAAATCACAATAGAATAAAACTAGAAATCAACAACAAGAGGAACTTTGGAAACTGTACAGATACATGGATATTGTACAACATGCTTCTGAACAACCTTTGGGTCAATAAAGAAATTATGAACAAATTTAAATTTTTAAAATTTCTTGACATAAATGAAAATGAAAACACAATATACCAAAACTTATGGGTTATAGCAATAGTAGCACAAGGAGTGAAGTTTATAGCAATAAATACATACACTAGAAAGTGGAAAGATTTCAAATAAACAACCTAAAAATTCACCTCAAGGAACTAGACAAGCAAGAACAAACCAAACTGAAAGTAGAAGGAAGAAAACAATAAAGATAGGAGGAGAAGTAAATGAAATAGAGACAAAAAAATACAATACAAATGATTAACAAAATGAAAAGTTGTATTTTGAAAAGATGGACAAAATTGATAAACCACTAGCTAGATTAACCAAGAAAAAAGAGAGAGAATCCAAATAAGTGAAACAAAAAAGGAGACATTATGACTGATACTATGGAAATTTAAAGCATCATTAAAAACTATTAGAAACAACTACAAGCTAAATATTTAAAAACCTGGAAGGAATGGATAAATTTCTGGACATATGCAACTTCCCAATATTGAACCAGAAAGAAATAGAAAATCGGAACAGATTAGTAATGAGTTACAAGATTGAATCTGTACTAGAAAGTCTCCCAACAAAGAAAAGCTCAGGATTAGATGGCTTTACCACCAAATTCTACCAGACTTTTAAAGGACACCAATTCTCATACTATTCCCAAAAATGGAAGAGAAGAGAATTCTTCCTAACTCATTCTACAAGCCAGCATTGCCATGATACCAAAACCAGACATGAACAAACCAGAAAAGAGGAAAGTACAGAGCAATATCCCTAATGTATATAGATGCAAATATCCTCACCAAAAGACTAGCAAATCAAATTAACAGCATATTAAAATAATTATACAAAATGAACAAGTGGAATTTATCTCAGTATGCAAGAACGGTTCGGCATGTGTAAACTGATAAATGTGATACATCACTTCAACAGAATGATGGACAAAATCCATATGATCAGCTCAATAGATGCAGAAAAGGAATGTGACAAAATTCAACATCTTTTCATGATAAAAACCCTATACAAATTAGGCATGGAAGGAACATATATCTACATAATAAGAGCCATATAAGACAAGTAAATAGCTAACATACTCGATGGTGAAGAGCTGAAAATCTTTCCTCTGAGAACTTGAACAAGGCAAAGATGCCCATTTTACCACTCTTACTTAATATATTCCAATACTGGCAGCCTGAACAATTAGGCGAGATAAAGAAATAAAAATCATCCAAATTGAAAAAAGAAGAAGTTAAATTATCCCTCTTTGCAGACAACATGATCTTATATGTAAAAAGTCTAGAGACTTTTGCCAAAACCCTCTCAGAGCTGATAAACAAGTTCAGTAAAGTTGCAGTCTACAAAATCAACATGCAAAAATCAGTAGAATTTTTATACACCAATAAGTAACTGAAAAAGAAACTAAGAAAGCAATCGCCTTTACAATATCTACCCAAAATACCTAAAAATAAATTTAACCAAGAGATGAAAGACCTCTATAATGAAAACTACAAAACACTGATGAAAAAAAAATGAGGGCACAAACAAATGGAAAGACATCCTATGCTCATGGATTCATAGAATTAATATTGTTAAAAATGACCATACTGTCTAAAGCAATGTTCAGATTCAGTGCAATCCCTTTCAAAATATCAATGACATTCTTCATGATAATAGAAAGAACAATCCTAAAATTTGTGTGGAACCTCAAAGGACTCTGAATAGTGAAAGCAATACTGAGCAAGAGAAAAAAGCTGAACCAGAATAACATGGTCTTGGTATTCAAATAGGCACACAGAACAATGGAACAGAATAAAGAACCCAGAAATAAATCCACATGTTTACAGTCAACTGATTTTTGACAAATGAACCAAGAACACACACTGGGGAAAGGACATTTTCTTTAACAAATGGTACAGGGAAAACTGGATATCCATATGCAGAAGAATAAAACTAGATCCCTATCTTTCAATATGCACAAAAATCAACTAAAAATAGATTAAACACTTAAACACAAAACACAAAACTATGAAACTACTAGAGAAAAAAACCAGAAGAAACACTTCAGGACATTAGTCTAGGCAAAGATTTTATGCCTAAGACTTTAAAAGTACAGACAACAAAAACAAAAATAGTTAAATAGGACTGTATTAAATTGAAAATCTTCTGCACAACAAAGGAAACAATCAATAAAGTGAAAAGACAATCTATATAATGGGAATAAATATTTGCAAATTATTCATCTGACAAGGGACTAATATCCAGAATATACAAGGAACCCAAACAACTCAATAGCAATAAATAAAAATAAAAAGTCACTTTAAAAAGTGGGCAAAGGAACTGAATAGACATTTCTCAAAAGAAAACATACAAATAACCAACAAACATAAAAAAAATGCTCAACGTCATTTTCAGGGAAAAGCAAATCAATAGTTTTCTTGTTTTCACATATGAGTGAGAATATGTGGTATTTATCTCTCTGTGCCTGACATACTTTGCTTAACATAATGTCTTCCAGGCTCAATATCATCTCACCCCAGTTAGAATAGCTATTAACAAAAAGACAGAAAATAACAAATGCTGGTGAGAATGCATAGAAAATGGAGCTCACACACCGTTGGTGGAAATGTAAATTTATACAGCATTGTGGAAAACAGTATGGTAGTTTCTCAAAAAACTGAAAATGTAACTACCATATGATCCAGCAATCCCACTTGTGGATATTTATTCAAAGGAAAATACATCAGTATCTCAGAGGGATATCTGCAATGCCATGTTTATTGTAGTACTTAATATACATAATAGCTAGGATATGCAATCAACCTAAATATTCATTGATGGATGAATGGATAAACAAAGTGTGGCATATATACACAATGGAATACTGTTCAGCCATAAAAAGAATAAAATCCTGTCAAGTGTGGCAACATGGGTAAGCCTGATGAACATTATGACAAGCAAAGTATGTCAGGCACAGAGAGATAAATATCACATGTTCTCACTCATATGTGAAAACAAGAGAACTGTTTTGAGTCCATGGAAGTATAGAGTACAACTGAGTATTAGAGGCTGGGAAGGGTAAGGAGGAGGACAGAATGGGGAGAGACTGTTTAAAAAATACCAAATTACAGCTAGATAAAAAAATGAGTCTGGTGCTCTGGAGCACTGTACAGTACATATGGTTAATAATAATTTATTACATATTTTCAAAAAGCTAGATGGAGAGGATTTTGAATGTTCACAACACCAAGAAATAGTAAATGTTTGAGGGGTTGAATATGCTAATTACCCTCTTTGATAATTACATGATGTATAAAAGTATCAAAATACCACTCTGAATCCTACAAATAGGTACACTTACTATATGTCAACTAAAAATAAAAGGGAAAAAAATAATAATCTTTAAGATTATTGATGGTCATAGGGGATTAGAGAGGGAAATACTGCTGGAAAGAAAATGTCCAAGACTTGAAAATAGACCAAAGAGTGTGCCAGGGATTTTTTTAATGGAGTACTAGGCATTGCCTAGTAGACCCCCTAAAAATTATTTGACTCTACAGGGGCATGAAACTCTCATCTTTCTATTGACTGGGTAATTATGTAACTCCACAGAGGTAGTGATTAACTTGTAGAAAACCAATAGCCTTTAAAATAATTCTTAGCAATAAAATGATCTTGGTTCATAATAATGAAAATGAATTTTGTTCAGTAGAGAATATAAACCTCTACACAATTAGTTCTCTGTATCTATAGGTTCCATATCAGTGGATTCAACCAACTACAAATAGAAAATATTTTTAAAATAAAAAATAATACAACCATAAAATAATACATATTTCATTTAAAAATATAGTATAACAACTATTTATAGAGCATCTACATTGTATTGGGTATTATAAGTAATGTAAATATGATTTAAAGTATATGGAAGGATGCATGCAGGTTATACACAAATACACCATTTTGTACAATGGACTTGAGCATCCATGGATTCTGGAATCCACAAGGAGTGCTGAAATCAATCCCCTGCAGAATGACTAATCCAAAATTTCATATGAACCAGTTAAAAATTCTCACCAGTGGCCGGCTGAGGTGGCTCACGCCTGTAATCACAGCACTTTGGAAGGCCGAGGCGGGTGGATCACGAGGTCAGGAGATCAAGACCAACATGGTGAAACCCTGTCTCCACTGAAAAACTAAGAATTAGCTGAGCATGGTGGCACTCACCTGTAGTCCCAGCTACTCGGGAGGCTGAGGCAGAAGGATCGCTTGAACCCAGGAGGCAGAGGTTGCAGTGAGATGAAATTGTGCCATTGCACTCCAACCTGGAGACAGAGCAAGACTCCATCTCAAAAAAAAAAAAAAATTCTTACCAGTTACCTCATTTATATGTTAAATAAAATACTTGACATATTATTTTAAAACATGTTAAAATATATAAGCAAACCAAGGATTGGAAGAAAATACTTGTAATAAGTAGCTGACAAAGGACTCATATCTAGAATATACAGAACACTTCCAAAAATCAATAGGAAAAATATCAACCAAATGGAAAATGAAAAAGAAATTAACTTGAAAGGCATTTTACAAAAGATATAGGAACGGCAAATAAGCACATTAAAAATGGTAATTCTCATTAGTCATCCAGGAATTGCTAAACAAAACATTTTTTAAAAGAGTGACAACAAGGCATGGCATGGTGGCTCATGCCTGTAATCCCAGGACTTTAGGAGGCCGAGGTGGGAGGATCACAAGGTCGGGAGATCGAGACCATCCTGGCTAACATGGTGAAGCCCCTGTCTCTACTAAAAATATAAAAAATTAGCCAGGTGTGATGGCAGGCCCCTGTAGTCCCAGCTACTCAGGAGGCTGAGGCAGGAGAATGGTGTAAACCCGGAAGGTGGAGCTTGCAGTGAGCTGAGATCACACCACTGCACTCCAGCCTGGGTGACAGAGCAAGACTCTGTCTCAAAAAATAAAAATAAATAAATAAATAAAAGAGTGACAACAACAAATATTCACAAGGATGTAGAATAAATAAAACTCTCAAAATTTGTGAGTGGGAGTAAAAAATGGTACAACCACTTTGGAAAATTGTCCATTTTTTATAAATTTAAACATATAGTTTGTCCATGCCTTAGCAATTCCTAGGCATTTATCCATGAAAATTAAAAGCATATGCTCATGAAATGAATTGTACATAAATTTACATAGCAGATTTATTCATAGTAGCCAAAACTGCAAAGAACACAAATGCCTATCTAGAGGATAGTAGAAAAACAAATTATGTTTGTATCATATTCACACTGCTCAGCAATTTAACAGCAACAACAAAAAACCCTACTGAGACTCTCAACAACATGAATGAATCCCTCAGACATTATTTTAAGTAAAAAAAAAAAAAAGAGTCATTTTATTTTTCCATTCACCTATTGATGTTGGCTATTGTAGACAATCCTGTAATAAACACAGAAGTATAGATATTTCTTTAAGATCCTGCTTCCAATTGCTTTAGATGAGGTGGGATTGCTCAATTATATGATAACACTATTTTTAATTGTTTTGGGAACCTCCACACTGCTTCTTTAGTGATTGCAAGATTTCACATTACCACCAACAGTGCACAAGGATTCCAACTTCTCCACTTTCTTGCCAACACCGATTTTCAATTTTTCTTGTCATGTTCATTTTAACAGGTACAAGTGATATCTAAATGTGGTTTTGATTTATGTTTCCCTGATGATTAATGGTGTTGAACATGTTTTCATATACTTCTTGGCCACTTGTGTGTAAAAGATCTTGACCTACTTTAGTGTGTGTGTGTGTCTGTGTGTGTGTGTTTGGCAGGGGGGAGGTTCTTTTACTGTTGAGTTGTAGGAATTCCTTATATATGTTGGATTTTAACCCCATATCAGATATAACAGATTCTTCATTCTGTTCATGGTTTTGCAAATATTTTCTACCATTCCATAGGTTGACTTTTCAATCTGATTATTTTTTTCCTTTTCTGTGCAAAAGCTTTGATGTAGCTTGACATACTCTCACTTGCCCACTTTTGTTTTGTTGCCTAAGCTTTTTGTGTCAGATCTAAGAAATAATTCCCAAGGCTAATGTTACTAAGTTTTCCCCTATGTTTTCTTCTAGAAATTTCATAGTTTTAGATTTCACATTTAAGTCTTTAATCCATTTTGAGTTGATTTTTGTGAATGGTGCAAGATGAGGGTCCAATTTCATTCTTTTACATGTGCATATCCAGTTTTATTAGTATCATTTTGCAATACTATCTTTTCTCTATGGCACCCTTGCAGAAGATTCTTTGACCACATATACATGGGTTTATTTATGGGTTTATTTCTGGGCTCTTTTATTTTGTTGCTTTGGTCTATAGGTCTGAATTTATTCCAGTACCATATCATATTGATTACTGTAGCTTTATAATATGTTTTAAAATTAGAGTATGTGAGGTCATCAGCTTCAGCTTTTTTATCAAGACTGTTTTATTTATTTAAGTTCCTTTGTGGTTCCACATAAATTTTAGGATTTTTTTACATTAATATTAGTGAGATTTTGGTAGAGATTTTGTTAATCTATAGACCATTTTGGGTAGTATGGATACTTGGGCAATATTAGTTCTTCCAATCCACGAACATGGATGTCTTTTCATTTATTTGTGTTCTGTAATCTCATTCAGCACTGTTTTGTAGATTTCAGTGTCCAAATTTTTCATTTCCTTCAAAAAATTTATTTTTAAGTATTTTATTATTTTTGATGCTATTGGAAATGTGACTGCTTTATTGATTTCCTTTTTAGATTGTTTTTTCTTAAAGTATAGAGGCACAACTGATTTTTTGTTTATTTTGGATCCCAAAACTTTGCTGAATTTACTTATTAGTACTAACAGGCTTTTTGTGGAATCTTTGGGATTTTCTATGTATATGATGATGTCATCTATGTATATGATGATGTCATCTATAAACAGAGATATTACGTCTTCCATTCTTTTTATGTTTTTATGTTTTCTTGCCTAGTTGCTCTGGCTAGTACTTCTAGAACTACGTTGAATAAAAGTGGTAAAAGGGCATTTTTTTCTTCTTCATGATCTTAGAAAAAAAGCTTTCCATCTTTTTACTATTCAGTATGATGTTAGCTATGGACATTTCACACATGACTCATCTTATGTTGAGGTAATTTTCTTCTATTCCTATTTTTTTGAGTATTTTCATCATGAAAGGATGTCAAATTTTGTCAAATGCTCTTTCTGCATCTATTGAGATCATCAAGTGATTTTCATCCTCATTTTGTTAACGTGGTAAATCACACTAATTAATTTTCATATGTTGAAACATCTTTGCATCCCAGGGATAAATCCCACGTGGTTGTAAAGTACAATTATTTTAATGTGCTGTTAAATTTTGTTTTCTAATGTTTTGGTGAGGATATTTCCATCTATATTCATCAGTAATATTGTCCTGAAGTTTTATTTTCTTGTAGTATCTTTTATGACTTGGTTATCAGGCCAAAGCTAGACTCATAAAATAGGTTTGAAAGTGTTCTCTTCACTTCAAGTTTTTTTTTTTTTAAATGTTTGATATTCCTTGGGGAAGCCAGCTGATCTTGGGCTTTGCTTTGTTGGGAGATTTTTGATTACCAGTACAATCTCCTTACTAGTTATACTTCTAGTGAGATTTTTCTGTCTCTTCATGATTCAGTCTTGATAGATTGTATGTTTCTAGGAATGATCTATTTCTTCCAAATTATTCAAATTGTTGGCATAAAATTTTTCATAAAAGTATCTTTTCATCTTTCTAAACTCTGTGATATTTATTTTAACGTCTCCTGTTTCATCTATGATTTTGTTTGAGTCTTGGCCATGGGAGCTCCACCCTCATAAACTGATTAGTGCTTTTTATAAGAACTTGAGGGGGCAAGTTTACCTCTTTCACTCTTCTCTCATGTGAGAATGCACTCCTCCTTTTGCCCTTCTATCCCTTCTCCTATGTGAGGACACCTATGATGAACAGGCCTTTGCCAGACACTGAACCTGTTGACACCTTGATTATGAATTTCCACCTCCAGGACTGTGAGAAAATAATTTCTATTGTTTATAAATTACCCAGTCTTAGGTATTTGGTTATAGCACCACGAATGAACTGAAACAGAAAGTGGTGCTAACAAACAGGGATGTTGTTACAACAAATACCTAAAAATGTGAAAGCAACTTTGCACTAGGTAATGGATAAAGGCTGGGAGAATTTGGAGGTTGCTAAAAACAGCCTAGACTGTCATGAGCACAGCATTAATGGAAATTCTGATGAAGGATAAAAAGAGAAGAACTGTAGGGAGAGTTACACTCTTCTTAGAGATGTAAATAGTTGTAATCAGAATGCTGGTAGAAATAAGAATGATAAAGGCCATTTCAATGAGGTCTTAGGCAGAAAAATGGAATGTCTTACTGGAAACTGGAGGGAGGAAGACCATCCTTCTTAAAAGTGGCAAATAACTTGACTGAATTATGTCCATGTCAAGTACTTTATGGAAGGCAGAATTTAAGAACAATGAATTCTAGTTTTGGTAAGGTATTGCTAAGCAGGAAATAATTGCAGATGTTGCATGGCTTCTCATAACTTTTATAATTTATACACAAAAGGGAAGCAGAACTTAAATATTTAGAAAATTCTCAGCCTAGCTAGATAGTAAAGAATAAGATGGTATGTTAGACAATACGAAAGGTGTGGCATAAGAGTAGTATGCATAGGCTGGGCACGTGGTGGCTCATGACTGTAATCCCAGCACTTTAAGAGGCTGAGGTGGGTGGACCACTTTAGGTCAGGAGTTTTAGAAAAGCCTGGCCAATATGGTGAAACTCCATCTCTATTAAAAAATACATCAATTAGCCAGGTGTGGTGGCACATGCCTGTAATCCCAGCTACTCAGGAGGCGGAAGTATGAGAATCTCTTGAATCCGGGAGGCAGAGTTTACAGTGAGCTGAGATGGCACCACTGCACTCCAGCCTGGAGGGCTGGAAGACCATCATCCTTCTTAAAAGTGACAAATAACTTGGCTGAATTATGTCCATGTCTAGTACTTTATGGAAGGCAGAATTTAAGAACGATGAATTCTAGTTTTGGTGACAGAGCGAGATGATGTCTCAAAAACAATTTTTTAAAAAATAGTATGGATGGAAGGAAGCCAGATCCTATCCAACAATACAATGAAACAATGACCCCAAAGGCATTTGAGAGATTTTTGAGGCTGCCACAAGCCCAGTGTGCTAGGGCCTTGAAGGCCTAACAGTTTCAAAGGAGAGGTCCAGGGTACCTGTGGGAACTTAAGTCTCACTGCCCAGGGCCACTCCAGTCTCTGCTCCCTGCATTCTGGTGCATCACTTCTTGACTGTCCTAACCATGCCACCAATGGACCCAGGTATGGCTTAGGTCACTACTCCCAAAGGTACAGGCCATAAACCATGATGGTGTCTGCACAGTGCTAGCTCTGTAAGTGCACAGAGTGAAAAAACTGTGGAGGCATGGCAAACTCTACCTAGACTTTTCCTCTCTTGCTGTCTTCCTTTATGTTTCATTGATCTTTATGTAGTGACATACTTTGATTAATTTCTCACTTATTTTTGTGTATCCTCTGCTGGTATTTTCTTTATGGTAACCATGAGGCTTCCATAAAACATCTTATTGTTATAACATATTCTAAATAAACATCCACTCATATTTTGTTTTTACATATTCAAGAGTGAGGGTAAAATAGAGGCATTTTAAAACAATCAAAACATGAGAGAATTTATCAATCATACTCTCAATGAGTGAATCACTAAATTTTTAACAAGAAATAATTGAATGAACAAACTAAATTGGTTGAAAGATACCCCTGTGTACAAATAAACTGCCAAATTTTGGATCAGTCTGAACAAACACCGATGCTAAGAAAATAAAAACATTGTGGGGGGCCGGGCGCGGTGGCTCACGCCTGTAATCCCAGTACTTTGGGAGGCCAAGGCAGGCGGATCACAAGGTCAGGAGATCGAGACCATCCTGGCTAACGCAGTGAAACCCTGTCTCTACTAAAAATACAAAAAAATTAGCCGGGCGTAGTGGTGGGTGCCTGTAGTCCCAGCTACTCGGAGGCTGAGGCAGGAGAATGGCGTGAACCCGGGAGGCGGAGCTTGCAGTGAGCCGAGATCGCGCCACTGCACTGCAGCCTGGGCGGCGGGTCCAGACTCCGTCTCAAAAAAAAAAAAAAAAAAAAAAAAATTGTGGGATATAAAAACTAGAAAAAGTAAAATACCAAAAATAGTACCATGTAAAATGAGAGGGAGTAATAGGAATTAAAGACTTTTTTTTTTTTTTTTTTTTTTGAGATGCAGTTTCACTCTTGTTGCCCAGGCTAGAGTGCAATGATGCAATCTCGGCTCACTGAAACCTCCACCTCCCCAGTTCAAGCAATTATCCTGCCTCAGCCTCCCAAGTAGCTGGGATTACAGGTGCCCGCCACCACATCCAAATAATCTTTGTATTTTTAGTAGAGATAGGGTTTCACTATGTTTGCTGGGCTGGTCTCGAACTCCTGACCTCAGGTGATCCACCCGCCTTGGCCTCCCAAAGTGCTGGGATTACAGGTGTTAGCTGCCATGCCTGGCTGAATTAAAGCTTTTTAATCTGTGTGTATTGCTCTGGAAAGGACATAAATATTAAATTTAATATTAAATATTAATATTAAATTAGCCTGCCAATCTAGGTATGCATGTCTTTATAATCATTGAAATCTATTCCTCAGGTCATAATCCCAAAAGACACTATATCTGTTCATTTCCCTTTCCCTACCCTCAGTTCAGGAGTTTAAAAAAGCAGTAAGATAACAACTACTCTTGTATATCTTTTGTAACAGACAAATCTATACCAGCAAACCTGCTTCATGATTATCTTCCTCTTCAGAGAGCTATGAGCACTTCGCTTATCATTCTACCAGAAGTTAAATGTTTCCTCTTCATCCATTTTCACCTTTTCTTTTTAAACTTGATTCAAGATTCTATCTCATTATTTCAAATCAAGGTAGTATAATATAATCACTTATGTGTATCTGAATTACCTGGAGAAAACTTTTCAAAATATAAAGTTGGATTCCACATTCACATTCTCAGATGCACCCATGCAAGAGAACTGAGATGAATACTTACAGGAATGTTTTTGAAAGTTTGTCTCCATGCAAGTTATTTTGATGCACAGCCCATAATTATCAAGCCAAATCTACTTACATATTATAGGATACCATGAGGCAAGATACAATTTATAACAAGTCTCTATAATACACTGAGTCTACCCTACATCATAGTTTCCTACAGTAAAATTCCAATAGATATTATGTTTAATCTGTAACTTGGTACCTTGCAAAAATCCTTTTTTTCTCATTTCATAGCAATATATGCTCATTATGGGATGAGCAAAATTTCTGGAAAAACATAATTGGTTTTAAATTCTAATATTTTCATTTTTATTCTAATTTTTCCATTTTTATTCTAATATGTATGTGTGTATGCACATATACTTTTTGCTAAAATTACATGTTTTTTCTTTTTATATATCAATTTGTTCTTATCTTTCTTTATGTAATGTTATTTTGTGGCCATTCTCCAATGTCTTTATAAAAATCTTCTAACACCTACATTTTTGTTTTTTATTTCATCATATAGGTGTACTGTGACTTATTTACAGTCTACATTGTTGAACATATAAGAGTTTTCCATTCTTTACTAAGATAGTGACATGAAGTTCATATCATTATCTGATGCTAAGAAAATAAAAAATTGTGGGATATAAAAACTAGATAAAAATAAAATACTGAAACTAGTACCATGTAAAATGAGAGGATGTAATAGAGAGGGATAATTTCCTTAAGAGAGTCTCAGGAATGGGTTTACTGGGGATAAACATTTTTTTTTCCAGGCAGAGTTTTGATCTTGTCACCCAGGCTGGAGTGCAATGGTGTGATCTCTGCTCACTGCAGCCTCTGCCTCCCCTGTTCAAGCAATTCTCCTGCCTCAGCCTCCTGAGTAGTTGGGATTATAGGCACCCACCACCACACCTGGCTACTTTTTGCATTTTTAGTAGAGATGGGGTTTCGCCATGTTGGCCAGGCTGGTCCCAAACTCCTGACCTCAGGTGATCCACCCACCTCGGCCTCCCAAAGTGCTGGGATTACAGGCATGAGCAACCGTACTCGGGTGGGGATAAACATTTTTAAAGCTCTTCATTTCACATAGATTATATTAAGGGTCTGTTATTTATGTGAAGTTTATTTCTTTATGGAGAATCACACCACCTCAGAAAATCTACACTCTTTTACAGACATTATGAAATATGTGGTCTCATGATAGAACATTACAATCTTCATAGAGTGGATGGGGTTGCAGAGAAATAAGAGATCTGAACTCTTTTCCCTTTATGACAATTTACTTGCTCTGTGGCCTAAAGCAATTCACTGAACAATTTTGTTAGAAAACTGCCTCGAGGTTCTACGGAGTAAGGAAGAACAGGAAGGTTACATTCACATTCTCTTGAAGATTAGACTGTGTGCTATAACATTCAAGCAGACAAAACAAGATATAAAATGAAGAGCCTAGTCCAACATACAAAAGCAAACAAGTGACTATATTACCCCAGGGGCAATATTGCAAAGGATTACATTTAACATATTTGTAGAAGTTTCCAGAAATTGAAACACCTTATTGGCCTTTCATAAGCAACCATTTTTTTTTCTGTTTAAACTCCTACAATGTTTCACTTTAATACAGCAAATTCACTTTATAAAGTTAACATTGTTCCATAATTATTTGTCTAATTTTTATATGTTTAGGTTATTCCCTTTTTCCTGTTTCTTTCGCAAATGCTCATGTAAATTTAATACAAGAAATGGTTGAGTTATTTTTAAAGCATGGACAATAACATGTCTTCCGAACTGATGCTGATTTGGTGAAAGCAGGAGGAGCCTATTTGAAATTAAACATCTGTTGCCATTTTAAATTATGTAGAAACTTTTGTTAATTTATAAAAGCATTTTTTCTACAAACACTTATGAGCACTTTGTATGGGTCCAGCCCTGTTAGACAATAAAGATTCAGAAAATAGTAAGAGATGATCTCTCTTCAAAGGGTTCACAGCATGGTAAGAGAGACAAACATGTATACAAATAATTACAGTACCATGGATAAGCACTGCTACACTTGAGAAAACATTTAAGCTAGAATAGAAAAATAATAAATTGAGCCTTGTGGTCAGGTCTGGAAAAACTTTTCAGAGGAGGTAACTTTTGAATAAAAAAAAGAAAAAAAAAAGAAAAAGAAAAAAGAAAAAGACTTCAAAGCAGTGAAAAAGAAACACATTAAAATCAGAGGCAATAGCATGTTGCATTAAAAGAACATAGAATTGGCCAGGCGCGGTGGCTCACGCCTGTAATCCCAGCACTTTGGGAGGCCGAGGCGGGCAGTCACAAGATCAGGAGATGGAGACCATCCTGGCTAACATGGTGAAACCCCGTCTCCACTAAACAATACAAAAAAATTAGCCGGGCGAGGTGGCGGGCGCCTGTAGTCCCAGTTACTCGGGAGGCTGAGGCAGGAGAATGGCGGGAACCCAGGAGTGGGAGCTTGCAGTGAGCCAAGATCGCGCCACTGCACTCCAGCCTAGGTGATAGAGTGAGACTCCATCTCAAAAAAAAAAAAAAAAAAAAAAAAAAAAAAAAAAAAAGAAAAAAAAAGGAACACAGAATTATAGAACATGTATGACGCTATGATATCACATATCACAGAACTCTCTACTAAAATACATACTGTCACTATCATCAGGTATCACTTCTCTTTTTGCTGTAATCCTTAAGAAGTTATTAGAAACTGTTTTATTTGGTGCTTCTATACAGATATTTTGTATAATGCTCTCCAAACTAAAACTGATTTGTGAATGAAATTTAAAGAGAACATAAAACAACCATTCAGTGATTGTGATAGAACCAGACAGACTGTGAGCCTTCAGGATTTAAGATGTCTGCCACAGGATAAATAACTGAGAAGGCCCTGAAATTCTTTCCAAATATCAGGTAATTTTTTTTTTTTTTTCTTTTGAGACAGAGTCTCACTCTGTCGCCCAGGCTGGAGTGCAGTGGCAAGATCTCGGCTCACTGCAAGCTCCGCCTCCCGGGTTCACGCCATTCTCCTGCCTCAGCCTCCCGAGTGGCTGGGACTACAGACGCCCGCCACCGCGCCCGGCTAATTTTTGTATTTTTAGTAGAGACGGAGTTTCACCGTGTTAGCCGGGATGGTCTCGATCTCCTGACCTCGTGATCCGCCCGCCTCGGCCTCCCAAAGTGCTGGGATTACAGGCGTGAGCCACCGCTCCCGGCCATATCAGTGACTTTCTGATGATGACTTTGATCTCTTTGGAGTGAGGCATGATACAAGTACAAAGTATTTATTACTAACTTTTTCACAGGAAAAATTATCTCATAGAAAAATTTAAGAGCTAAACATTAAAAATTTCAACCTAGCCAAACAACATTCTTTATTTTATGACTAGCAGCCTGGCAAATTAAAAAAGAAAAAATAAAATGTTATGAGCAATTAACATCTCTCATGCCGTGTTTCTGTACAAATGTCTATGAAATATTAAGGTGGATCACCGCTGGCAGCTCTCCAGGGCTCTGCGGAGCACACGGCACAGGCAGATCCTCTGTCTGCATCAGCAGAGGCTGCAATTCAGAGATAATCAAGTTCTTCTCCCCCTCTCTATCTGCAACTATCCATTTGCTTTTCGCTTTTTTTCTCCTCCCCATTGAAAATCTAATTTGATGATTTAAAATACACCTTAAAAAAAAAAAAACCTACACATAAAAAGAGAGAAATTAAACTGCACTGAAAGATTTATTATGACAGAATGTAATGTGGGATATGTTTGCTGTTTTTCCTGGTATTTCCCGAGATGAAGCATTCAGCTTAAGAAAAAGAGAATTTTATTATCTGTTCAGCAAAACCTAGAAAGAAGACTAGCCTGCCAGATATAGAGCTACAGAAAGCACAGTGGAAGGTTAGAAGGAAGAAGCACATTCCAGTAGTAATTCACACATACTCTCCCAGAGCAAATTTCCTCACAAATGGCAACAGGATTCTGTTCAAACATTTGCTAAATTAGAGATGCTCTATTTTCTTCTGGATGATTAAGTACTTGAAAGCTAATACTTTATCCTTAAATATTTGCATTATGATGATTTCTAAGACATGCATGAGGCATATCTCATACTGTATTTAAAGAGTATTCAAAAAGAGACTCTAGAACAGCTGTGTACTCCAAGAAATATTTCCTGTTCATAAGTTTCTTTATGCTTCCAGAGTACCTTGCACTTACCACTACTGTTATGCAAATCACACTGTCTGGTATTTACTTATTTACTCATTTACTCATCTCACCACATAGACAGAGGGCAGAATTTGAGATTTACTTGTTCTCGTATCTCCATACACTACCCTGGCAATATCAAGCATTAATAGAATTTTTTAAGTGATTAAACAATAGCTTATAACCTTGAGGAGTTGATATTATGGTATTAAATATAATACTGGCATAGGTATTTCTATTTTGAAATTAAATCCTATTAAAATGTAATTTAACACATTGACATTTCAAGGGTTACAACTAAGTATCTTCTCAAATGATGCTGAAATTATCATTCTTTGAAAGTGAAAACAATTCATATTCCAGATTTTTAATTCAAATAGTTTTATTGTGACATCTTATAAGAGAAGGAAAAAATATTTCTACTGGTAGTTTGAATCCTATGAGTTTGGAAAATACGTTTTTTAAAGTCGGGTTATCCTGAATTCCTAAAGTTTCTTTGAATTTATAAAACATATTATTATAACCAGATACATATTTGGTTACACATAAACCTACAGTATTTTTCTAATATTTTAGAAATTTTTTCTTAAAAATTAGGTCAATGTTCAGTGGTAATTATTCAAAGTATTCAAATATCTCTCTTTCTGAGTAAATCCTGCTAAAGTATTTAGGCCATGAGTGCTTTAATCAGAAGGAACCCTCTGTGCTTTGAGTAGCCATTCTCATGATTACCTACCACCCTTAAACACCTAAGAAATCAAGATAAAATCAGTAAGAATTGATATACGTGCCTATAACTACCATGTGCCAGGAACTTGCAGTGTCGTTTACATGAATGTGTTATTCAGAAGAGCTGCCTCTTGGTTTCTGATTTCTGGCATCCAAAGTAGAATTTGATTGCACACAATACTCAGTATGTCAAAGCTGTCATTTGATTTCTCAGCTCTAGCAGCTTTGTAGGTAGGTGGATAATGTTTTTTCTGCACCCTTGAGAAGAGTTGTCGTTTTAAAGTAATACAAAAGCAATTCAAGAAGCAGTGGAAACCATTTTAAAAGTAATGGACTGCGATGCCATCAGAACGGATGGATTCTAATCTTGGTCTGTTGGTACCTAACTGTGTGGTGTTTAGCTAATCTCTCGCCTCTCTGTGTCACAGCTCACTTCCTCATAAACAGAGAGGGTTCTAGGATTTACCTATTCATTCCAGGTAGTTACTGCACACCAACGATATGCAAGACATTATGCTAAACTACACAGATGATGCAAGTCGTCTTCAAATTGCTAATAGAAATAACTAGTTCTTTTAGAAGTTGATGTAGTTACCTCCAGAGACCCAGAAATTACTAAATCTTGTCCTGCCAATCACCCATTCTTTCTAAGCCATTCCCAAGGGAATTACACATACATGTATTGACTTGTGTATATTGAACCACTCCTGCATCCCTGGAATGAAACCCACTTGATCATGGTGAATTATATTTTTTATGTGCTGTTGTATTTGGTTAGCTAGTAATTTGTCGAGAATTTTTGCATCTATGTTAATCAAGGATATTGGTCTGTCAGGGTTTTCTTTTTTGTTATGTCCTTTCCTGGCTTTGGTATCAGAGTGATATTGGCTTCACAGAATGAGTTAGGGAGGATTCTCTCTTTCTCAATATTTCGTAATAGTTTCAATAGGCCTGGCGCCTACTAAAACTATTGAATGTCTGGTAGAACTCAGCTGTAAATCTGTCTGGCCATGGGCTTTTTATTGTTGTTGGCAACAAATAATCCCCCCAAAAAGTGGGCAAATGACATGAATAGATATTGTTCAAAAGAATACATACAAATGGCCAAGAAACATTTAAAAATGCTCAACATCGGTAGTCATCAGGGAAGGACAAATTAAAACTAAAATGATAGATCATCTTACCCCAGCCAGAATGGCCATTATTAAAAAGTCAAAGAACAATAGGTGTTGGTGTGGATATAGTGAAAAGGAAAAGCTTATACACTGTTGGGGAGAATATAAATTAGCACAACCCTTATAGCAAACAGTATGAAGATTTCTCAGGGAAGTAAAAGTAGATCCTCCATTTGATCAACAAATCCTACTACTGGCTATATACCCAAAGGAAAAGTCATTACTATCAAAAAGACACCTGCAAGCATATGTTTATCACAGCACAATTCACAATTGTAAGGATATGGAACTAATCTAAGTGCGAATCAACCGATGAGTGAATAAAGAAAACATGGTATACATACAGCATGGAATACTACTCATCCATAAAAAAGAATGAAATAATGTATTTTGCAGCAACTTGGTTGGAGCTGGAGGTCATCGTTATAAGTGAAATAACTCAGTATTGGAAAACCAAATACCATATGTTCTCACTTATAAGTGAGGGCTAAGTTATGGGTACACAAAGGCATACAGACTGGTATGATGGACATTGGAGCCTCAGAAAAGGGGGGACAGATTAACAAAAACAACATATAAGGTATAATGTACACTACTCAGGTGACGGGTGCATTAAAATCTCAGACTTCATCACTATAACATTCATCCATGCAACCAGAAACCACTTGTACTCCTAAAGCTACTGAAATTTTCTTTTAAAAATGAAAGAAACTGAGTCAACAGCTAATAAGCAGAAAATCTCAGACTGGAACCAAAGATTTGAATCTAAGGCATGTGTTCTTAATACTACCTCCTAAAACAGTATAAGGAACCAGATATCAGTTTTGAAATTGATGCTGTTAATCCCAAACAAATACCATTACCTTTAAAATAGCTTCCAGCCATAGAATAGATATGTTGTACTTACAAAGACCAATGTTGTTTCCCTCCTCTAGTTTGCTTTGGAACTCTCAGACTGTTAAAACAACAAGACGACTATTCTTTGCCATCAGCCTGCACCACACACTGCCTAGAGTGGTGACAAATAGACTCCTCCGCTCTAATCTTTGTTTAGAAATCTGTCCCTTTTTCTATATTGTATCTAGAGAGGACCAAAGACTCCCTGTGTTTTGTGCATCTTTATGAGTGTGTGTTCTCTGTGAAAAGGCATACTCATATGAAAAAGAAAATAAACTTCTCCAAATACTCTTTCAATTAGCATGACGGTTCTAACTCCATTGATTGTAATCTACATGCTATGAGGAAGAATGGCATTAAACATGTCAGTTTGGTTTACAGAATGGAGCCTGGCTCAACTACCTGTCCCCTATAATCACAAAGGTGGTGACATTTAAACAGAGAGTAAAAGATTAAATATAGCAAGAACTGACTTAAATCCATTATTCCACCTTGCTGTTAGAAAAGAATTGAGCACACTGTCTGAGTTGTAACACAATGGCCCACCCACTTCTCAAATATGACTCAATACATAGTCTTCTCTCATGAGGATGGATATAAGAAGAGGTAAACAGAAATGGAAGCTTCTAAGTACATAGAGAAGACTGGAAGTATTTCTTTCCCACATGTACAAATGAAGTATTCTTTCTCTTTCAAAGAGAGTTCCTTTTATCTTCAAAACAGTAGCATCATAATGAGTAAAAAGATATTAGTTTTCCTGATTTCCATATGACACAATTGTGGAAGATGTTTCCAAATACCTAAGCTCAAGACATACATGCCCGGTTATATAGGCTAGAATACACTTTACCCATAATTTCTAAGACTGGTCTAATATTAATTCATATATGTTATTTATTTAAAGCAATGGAGATTTATAAAGAATCTGTTTCAATGTAGATTCTTCTCCCATTGATACATTCAGCATAGCTAACAGACACTAATAAAATTGATAAATCTTAATATGCTTGCCCCTTTATTTTATATTTGAGACTCTTCGTCCAGAATTTCACTGTGGATTTGGAGTTTGTGTGATTCAACTCCAGCCAGAAACTATATTTGTGATTCTATACGATGATTACCCATCAGACAATAGAGCAGATTACCATTGAAGAAAGACGGAACAAGAATGTCCACTCTGACTTAATTTTATATTACTCCTCTGAAATGTACCACTGTGACCCAAAATAGAAACCTCAAAGTGAACTGGTTTCCAAAGTGAATCTTCTAGATTTCCTCCAGATCAATTATTCTCAGTCAGCATCTATAGAACCACGGGTGATTCATCAAACTATATGCTATCACCCAAGCTATCATATCACCACTTTAGAATTCTTTTATACAAAAACTCTTCAATTTAGCAGCTATAAATTTTCTAAAGATATTAATGACTGTAAATGTGGTTAGATTGTCAGTGGATGTACAATATTGTGCTCAATTAAGGATAACCCAATACTGGAAAAAGTATTTTTTTCAACACTTAGTTGACTCAGAATTGGACTCATGTTCCAGGTAGGAACAAGCATGCAGGCATCATATTTTCCTTTATAAGTTAGAGAGTACATAAAATATTTCAGGGATATTTTTCCACTTTCTCCTAAAGGAGAATAAAGACTATCTTTGTGTCCACCACAGCCTCTACTGTTCCTGGTGACTGGAATATTTATCCAAAGTACCAAGCTAAAACATAAATGATATCCTTGACGCCTCTATCTTCTTCATGACTCACATCCAACTGATTAACTACCTTTCTGCCACATGCACGTGCTTATAGACACACACACTCTCTCTTTTTCTCTCTCTCTCTCTCTTTCTCTCTCTCTCTTTCTTCCATCCTCTGCCACTGCAACTCATTCCCACATCATCTTGTTTTATCATCCCAAATAATTTATTAACAACTTCACTTATTGTACCAAATAATATGCTAGTTACTAGCTACACTAAAAAATAAAATAAAAAGCACAAATCAAGTATTTCTTATCGATCACAGCTAGATGTGAAAAGAGATGCATAATCAAACAATTAGATTCAGAATGTTAAATATACTAAAAGCATGTACTAAGAGAAAACCAATCTTCATTAACAGAGTCAGATGTGTATATGTGGCTTTGATGGCCTGGACTAAGAAGTGGATGAGGAACAAGGAAGGGTATGTCAAGGTAAGGGAATAGCATGTGCAAGGCAATGAGATGCTGAAGATCAAGGCATATTGAGAGATATCTGAGTAGTTCAATGTTTTTGAAAACCCCAGGCTGTGGGCAGCATACTGGTTGCACACTCACAGCATCACTGTTCTGCCTGGGGATCCTCCACCATTGACCCACTGCATCAACAGACCACCTGTAGCCATACCCCACAACGCACTATGATTCCAGCAAGCACAGGGAACTGGTGAATCACTGGAGAGTCACGGGCCTCCTGGCAACCTAAACTTCGGCATGGACCACCCCTAAGGAAAGAGGGGATGCAGCCCTCCAAAGCCCGCTTTGGGACAAAGAAAACATGGCTCAGTGGTGCAACTGAAGAGGACAGCATCAAGGCCCAGGAACAGACTGAGAGAGGGAGTCATCTCTTGTACCCCTCCCCAGAGCACTGAAATACAAAAGGAGGGATGAGTGTAGGTAAAAGTCTATCGGCTGGTCCTAACTCTTATGCACCATCTACTGGGCTGCAGCCTGAATTACACCACCAAACAAAAATACATTGTTTCAACATACAACACCTGTGTAACCCACTGCAGAAACCTGTCTACAGCCATGGAAACCATACAGAGACTTGGCTCTCTGCAAGTACCCAGAAGCAAAGCTAATGGACTAAATAAAACATACACCACAGTCAGGCGGTGGCTCATGCCTATAATCTCAGCACTTTGGGAGGCTGAGGCGGGCAGATCACCTGAGGTCAGAAGTTCGAGACCAGCCTGACCAACATGGCGAAACCCCGTGTCTACTAAAAAATACAAAATTGGCTGCGCATGGTGGTGCATGCCTGTAATCCCAGCTACTTGGGAGGCTGAGGCAGGAGAATCACTTAAGCCCGGGAGGTGGAGTTTGCGGTGAGCTGAGATCGCGCCATTGCACTCCAGCCTGGGCAACAAGAGTGAAACTCCATCCCAAAATAAATAAATAAATAAATAAATAAATAAATAAATAAATAAATCATACACCACAGTCAAACCCTTAAGGGAAAAAAGAATATAAAAACAACCCCATCCAAACAACAGCAAATTCAAACAGGAAAAGAAGTGACCACTCTCTCAGATGGGAAGGAATCAGAGCAAGAACTCAGCCAATTCAAAAAGCCAGAGCATTTCATCACATCCAAAGGATCACACTAGCTCCCTAGTAATGGATGCTAACCAGATTGAAATGTCTGAAGTGACAGACACAGAATTCAGAAAGTGGATGGCAAAGAAGCAACAAGATCCATGAGAAAGTTGAAATCCAATCCAATAAAGCCAGAAAAGCCATCCAAGATTTGAAAGACAGCATAGTCATATTAAGAAAGAACGAAACAGAGCTTCAGGGATTGAAAAATTCACTATAGCTATTTCAAAATACAGTTTAAAGCCTTAACAGCAGACTAGACCAAGCAGAGGAAAGAATTCCAGAGCGCAAGGATCAGTCCTTCAAATCAACCCGGTCAGGCAACAACAACAACAAAAGAGAATTTTAAAAAATGATCAAAGCATCCAAGAAACATGAGATTATGCAAAGTGACCAAATCTGTTACTCATTAGCATTCCTGTGAGAGAAGAAGAGAGAGTAAGCAACTTGGAAAACATATTTGAGGATATAATCTATGGAAATGTCCCCAATCTCATTACAGAGGTTAACATGCAAATTCCAGAAACCCAGAGAGCTACTGCAAGATATTATACAAGACGACCATCCCCAAGGCACATAGTTATCAGAGTTTCCAAAGTCAATGTGAAAAAAAAAAATCAAATCAAGAAGAAAAAAACAAATAACCCCATTAAAAAGTAGGCAAAGGACACAGACAGTTGTCAAAAGAAGACACACAAACGGCCAAAGAACATATGAAAAAATGCTCAAAGTCACTGCTCATCAGAGAAATAAAAATCAAAACTACAATGAGATACAGAATGTTCATAGTTTTAAAAAACTGTTAGTGAGGCTGCAGAGAAAAGGCGATGCTTATATACTGTTGGTGGTAACGTGCATGCATTAGTTCTGCCCACGTAGAAAGCAGTGTGGAGATTATTCAAAGAACTAAAAATAGAACTAGCATTTGATCCAGCAATCCCCTTACTAGGTATATACCCAGAGAAAAATAAATTTTTCTACCCAAAAATTACCTGCACTCATGTATTTTTCACAACACCATTCACAATAGCAAAGTCACGGAAACATCCTGGGGGCCCACATAAAGATGGAAACAATAGACACTGGGGGCTTAGAAAAGAGGGAGGGGAGTAAGGACTAAAAACTTTCTATTGAGTACGATGTTCACTGTCTGGGTGATGAGATCCATAGAAGCCCAAATTGCAGCATCACAAAATATACTCTTCTAACAAACTTGCACATGTACCCTCAAATTTAAAATAAAAATTAAATGTAGAAAAAAGTTACAACCCTAACGCACAACTTAGAAGACATTAAATCATTGACCTCAGCTTCTACCTGCAAATCTAGAAAATGAAGAGCAAAGTGAACCCAAAGAACAAAGAGAAAGGAAATAGTACATATTAGCACAGAAATAAATAAAGCAGAAGACAGAAAACAATACACATCAATAAAACAAAAACTTATTCTTTGAGGTTAATAAAATTAATTGACCTCTAGCCACACTGATTAGGGAAAAGAGAATACACAAATTATAAATACCAGGAGTGGTAGAGGTGATAAATTATAAATCGTACTGCTATTAAGATCATAATATGGAAATGTTATTAACTTCATGCCAATAAACTCAACAACTTAGATTAAATAAAAATATCTTGAAAGACAAACTACCAGATCTTACTCAAGAAGCAATATATATTCTGAATAGCCCTATACCTATTTTAAAAATTGAATTTGTTGTTGAAGACGTTCCTGCAAAGAATACTTCAGGCAAGATGGTTAATTGGAGAATTCTACCAAATATTTAAGAAATAAATAATATCATTTTTACATGAATCATCTACAAATTTAAAGGAGAGTCAATACCTCTTAACTTATTCTATGAAGCCAGCTTTATACAGATACTGAAACCAGATAAATATATTATGAGAAAAGAAAATTACAGAACAAGATTGTTTATAAACACAGATACAATAATTTTTGACACAATATCAGCAAATTACTTCCTACAATATATAGAAAGAAAAATATCATAATCAGATGAGTTTTATCATAGAAATGCATGATTGATTCAATCATTCAGAAGTCAATCAATGTAGGCCGGGCATGGTGACTCATGCCTGTAATCCCAACACTTTGGGAAGCCAAGGCGGGCAAATCACTTGAGGTCAGGTGTTCAAGACCAGCCTGGGCAACATGGTGAAACCCCATCTCTACTAAAAATACAAAAATTAGCTGGGCGTGGTGTCGGGTGCCTGTAATCCCAGCTACCCAGGAGGCTGAAGCAGGAGAATTGCTTCAATGAGGGAAGCAGAGGTTGCAGTGAGCCGAGATCGCGCCACTGCACTCTAGCCTGGGCGACAGAGATAGACTCCATCTCAAAAAAAGCAAGAAAAAAAAAAAGAAGAAGAAGAAGAAGTCAATCAGTGTAATTCACCATAGCAACCAACTAAAATTGAAAACCACACGATCATCTCAATAGTCAAAGAAGAAGCATTTGACAAAATATGTCATCCATTCTTGATAAAAACTCTCACCAAACTAGAATCAGAAGGGTACTTCCTCAAACTGATAAAAGGCATCTATGAAACATCTACAGCTAACATCATATTAAATGGTAAAAAGATGTTTGCTTTTCACCTAAGAGCAGGAATAATACCAGGATGTCTTATTCAACATTACACTGAAGGTTCTATCCCGTGCAATAAAGTAAGCAAATAAATAAATAAATGGCATCCATACTGGGAAAAAAAAAAAGTAAAACTGTCATTAGCTACAGTTGACATGGTCATCCTCATAGAAAATTTTATGAAACATGCAAAAAAGATACAAAAACTAATATGTGAGTTCAGCAAGAATGCAGGGTTCAAGATCAATATGAAAAATCAATTTTATCTCTAAATACTAGTAATGAACAATTGGTACCTAAAAATATACCATTTATAACACAAAACATACAAGCTACTTAGGAATAAAACTAACAAAAATGTGTAGTACCTACGCTTTCAAAACTATAAAACATTGCTGACAATGAAAGAAAACATAAATAAATAGAGTTAAACCATATTCATGTGTCAAAAACTTTAATATTTTTAACAAGGCAATTTCCTTAGAACTGATCCATTTTGTAGAAGTTGACAAAATGAATGGATAAATAAATTTCGGTGTAGCTACACATGGAATACTATTTAGCAATATAAAGGAATAAACTATTCATATATATACCATCAATGAATATGTTGAGTTCAAAGAGCCAGACAAACTAGAGTATATATTGTATTATTCCATTCATATAAAATTCTAGAAAAAGAAATATTCTTTGCAGTAACAGAAAACAAAACAATGGTCACCTAGAGATAGGAAAGTGGATAGGAGGAAAAGGGAAGGATTTCAGTGGGACACGAGGAAACTTTTGAGAGTGATGGGTAAGTTCATTATCTTATATAATGGGAATGGTTTCATTATGTCTGCAATATCAGAACTAATAAGTTTGTGCATTTCAAACATCTGCAATTTATTGAATATAAATTATATCTCAATATAGTTGCTTTTTTAAAAAATAAAAGAATGTAGATAATTGCTAAGTGCACTTTTGAGGTTCTAAGAGGAAAGAGAATAAAACAGGGAAACAAGAATGGAATCTGGTATAGAAGTGGAAGGATTGGCTTTAGATCAGAGCCCAGATATAAGCATGAAGGCAACAAATATTAGTGCAAAAGCTATTTTATCAGTAGATGCAGTTGTGGGAGTCCTCAGAAGTTCTTTTAGGGGTGCTTACACTTTCTTAGTAAAATAGGGACCAGTATCATTAGTTGAGATAGCAAATGGAGAGCAAGGCTTAAGAGGTTTGAGGAAAGAGGAGAGAGCATGAAATAGAAGCATAGGAGTCCACAGTAGTCCAGGAAAGTTCATTATGATTGCCAGCTAACATTAAAAACTCATTTGATGTTCATGACCATGAATTTAAAATGTGACCATTGAGCACATTTAGGTATTTCTCTCCAGTCAGTGAACAGGAGCAGGCATGAAGTAGACAAAGAGCTCTTTTAACTAGGGTTGTGGTTTATCCAAGTAAGTTCGATGAAGCAAGAGAGGAACAAAAGAATGGAACATGTGTGCAAGAAGCATCTATAATGATTGCCCATAGAATTCAAGTCTAGTCAGAGAGCAAAATGCCAAAAATTAATATATTGGTTGGGCTGTAATTATTGGTAAGGACAGGGTTTAGAATAATATCATATAAGTGAGAGATAAAATAAGGTAAAGAACAAGATCATTGGAGAACAGAATGTTGAAAGGATCATCAAATTAAAATTGAATAGGGCAGGAAGGATGTTGATAAAAGTGTCAGGTAGTTAGTTGCTTACATCTATGAAAGAAGGGCCAGGCACAGTGGCTCACGCCTGTAATCCTAGCACTTTGGGAGGCCAAGGTAGGCAGATCACTTGAGGTCAGGAGTTTGAAACAAGCCTGGCCAACATGGTGAAACTGCTTCTCTACTAAAAATACAAAAAAAAAATTGCCGGAAGAGGTGTTGCATGCCTGTAATCCCAGCTACTTGGGAGACTGTGGGAGGAAAATCACTTGAACTCGGGAGGCAGAGGTTGAAGTTAGCTGAGATCACGCCTCCCCACTCCAGTCTGGTCAACAGAGTGAGACTCCATCTTAAAAAAATAAAAATTAAAAATCCATGAAAGAAGGCGAACAACTCAGAGGTTGAGATGGCAATAAAATGACAGCGAGTGAATAAGCAGATGACAACATAAGCTGATGACATAAAATGCTACCCCAAGTTCCAGGAGTATGAGATCTGTGAGATAAAAACTATCAATAGTTGAAAGAGCTAAAGGGGAAGTCATGTTTTAAGGATTCAGAGAGTAGAGGTGTGGAGAAACAGGCTTCCATTAGAGCAAAACAAGTGATTTAAATGTTTCTGTAAGAAGATGGTCACATATGTAGTATTTCCTGTTGCAGGACCCTGATTTCTGGGGAACGCAATGGAAATATTTCAGGAGTTGAAGATAGACAGGAAAAAGGAAACTATGGTCATGCAAAGCCTTACAGGAGTGCTAGAGATGAAGAATGGCTGGTTTGGGGGCTTCTTTTAGTGTCTGACAATGGAAGGCATAAGATTTGTCCTGATAGATTCAAGGTAGATAGTGTGGGTGATGACCTGAGTTTAGAGGTAAGGAGGAGTAGGTATCTGGAAGTTTCTCTTGACCTCTCTCCACAGAGTCAAGGAAGTCTCTAGATGTGGGACCTTAGTCCTGGTGCCAATTACAGTTAAATCCTTAGTGAGGCATGGTTTTAGTCATAATGCAAGTGTTCACCTTTGAGCCCTATTAGTGTAAAGGATAAACTTATGGCAATTTTTCTGGCTCATTCTTTATAATTTGTGTAGTTCAAGATATCTAGGGAAGCCAAAAATGGACATTGGTTAATGTCCATTCCATCTCTCGCAGCCCCCCTACAATCTTGATCTTTACCCCAATGCTAGGTAGTTTAGGGAAGGGGTAACAGTAAGAGTGTCAGAAATGGAGTAAAAGTACCTTTGCACACATTATTTGACCCTTTAAAAATAATTTAAAGTAAAATATTTTAGCATTTTAGGCTGCATCAAAATATCACGTGGAACCTCAAAATAATAAGGGATATCTATGACAAACCCACAGCCAACATCATACTGAATGGGCAAAAGCTGGAGGCATTCTCCTTGAAAACTCACATAAGACAAGGATGCCCTCTCTTACCACTTCTATTCAACATAGTATTGGAAGTCCTGGCTGGGACAATCAGATGAAAGAAAGAAATAAAGGACCTCCAAATAGGAGAGAGGAAGTTAAACTATCCCCGTTAGGAGATGACATGATCCTATATCTAGAAAACCCCATAGTATCATCCCAAAAGCTTCTTAAGCTGATAAACAACTTCGGCAAAGTCTTGGGATATAAAATCAGCATGCAAAAAGTCACTATCACTCCTATATGCCAACAACAATCAAGCCAAGAGCCAAATTAGGAACAAACTCCCATTCATAATTGTCACAAAAAGAATAAAATACCTAGGAATATAGCTAACTATGGAGGGGAAAGATCTACAAAGAAAACTATAAAACACTGCTCAAAGGAATCAGAGATGACATAAACAAATGAGAAAACATTCCATGCTCTGTATAGGAAGAATCAATATCGTTAAAATGGCCATAGTGCCCAAAGCAATTTATAGATTCAATGCTATTCCTATTAAACGACCATGAAGATTCTTCATAGAGCTAGAAAAAAAAAAAAACTGTTTTAAAATTCATATGAAACCAAAAAAGAGCCCCAAGGCAATCCTACACAAAAAGAACAAGGCTGGAGGCATCACGTTGCCTGACTTCAAACTATTTTACAGAGCTACAGTAACCAAAACAGCATGGTAGTGGTACAAAAAAAGATACATAGACCAATGGAACAGAACAGAGAACCCAGAAATAAGACCACACACTTACAACCATATGATCTTGAACAAACCTGATGAAAACAAGTAATGGGGAAAGGATTCCCTACTCAATAAATGGTGTTGGGATAACTGGCTAGTCATATGCAGAGTCATATGCAGATTAAAACTGGACCACTCCCTTATATCATATGCAAAAATTAACTCAAGATGGATTAAAGGCTTAAAAGTAAAACCCAAAACTATAAAAACCCTGGAAGACAACCTAAACTATACCATTCAAGACATAGGCACAGGCAAAGATTTCAAGACGAAGATGCCAAAAACAATTGCAACAAAACCAAAAATTGACAAATGGGATCTAATTAAACTAAAGAGCTTCTGCACAGCAAAAGAAATTATCAATAGAGTAAACAGACAACCTACCAAATGGGAGAAAATTTTTGCAAACTATGCATCCAACAAAGTCTAATATCAGCATCTATAAGTAACTTAAATTTTCAAGAAAAAACAACCCCATTAAAAAAGTGGGCAAAGGACATGAACAGATACCTTTCAAAAGAAGACATATATGCAGCCAACAATCATATGAAAAAAAGCTTAGGTAGCTGGCAAGATGGCCAAATAGGAACAGCTCCAGTCTGCAGCTCTCAATGAGATTGACGCAGAAGATAAGTGATTTCTGCATTTCGAAATGAAGTACCCAGTTCATCTCATTGGGACTGGTTAAACAATGGGTGCAGGCAAGACGAAGTAGGGTGGGGTGTCTGTTTAAAACAGGCTTTAAACCAACAAAGATCAAATGAGACAAAGAAGGGCATTACATAATGGTAAAGCGATCAATGCAACAAGAAGAACTAACTATCCTAAATATATATGCACCCAATACAGGAGCACCCAGATTCATAAAGCAAGTTCTTAAAGACCTACAAAGAGACTTAGACTCCCACACAATAATAGTGGGAGACTCTAACACCCCACTGTCAATATTAGACAGATTAACGAGACAGAAAATTAACAAGAATATCCAGGACTTGAACTCAGCTCTGGACCAAATGGACCTAATAGACATCTATAGAACTCTCCACTCCAAATCAACAGAATATACATTCTTCTCAGCACCACATCGCACTCTTACTAAAATTAACCACATAATTGGAAGTAAAACACTCCTCAGCAAATGCAAAAAATGGAAATCATAACAAACAGTCTCTTGGACCACAGTGCAATCAAATTAGAACTCAGGATTAAGAAACTCACTCAAAACTACACAACTACATGGAAACAGAACAAACTGCTCCTGAATGACTACTGGGTAAAAAACAAAACTAAGGCAGAAATAAAGGTGTTCTTTGAAACAAATGAGAACAAAGACACAAAGTACCAGAATCTCTGGGACACACTTAAAGCAAAGGGTAGAGGGAAATTTATGGCACTAAATGCCCACAAGAGAAAGCAGGAAATATCTAAAATTGACACCCTAACATCACAATTAAAAGAACTAGAGAAGCAATAGCAAACAAATTCAAAAGGTAGCAGAAAAGAAGCAACTAAGATCAGAGAAGAACTGAAGGAGATAGAGACATGAAAAACCCTTCAAAAAAATAAATGAATCCCTTTGGGAGGCTGAAGCGGGTGGATCACGAGGTCAGGAGATCGAGATCATCCTGGCTAACACAGTGAAATCCCTTCTCTACTAAAAATACAAAAAATTAGCTGGGCATGGTGGTGGGCGCCTGTAGTCCCAGCTACTCAGGAGGCTGAGGCAGGAGAATGGTGTGAACTCAGGAGGCAGGGCCTGCACTTTGCAAAGATCATGCCACTACACTCCAGCCTGGGTGACAGAGCAAGACTCCATCTCAAAAAGAAAAGAAAAAGAAAAAGAAAAGAAAAAAAAATGAAAAGAAAAAATTAATGAGTCCAGGAGTTGGTTTTTTGAAAAGATCAACAAAATAGACCGCTAGCCAGACTAATAAAGAAGAGAGAGGAATCAAATAGACACAATAAAAAATGATACAGGGAATATCACCACCGATCCCACAGAAATACAAACTACCATCAGAGAATACTATAAACACCTCTACGCAGGTAAACTAGAAAATCTAGAATAAATGGATAAATTCCTGGATACATACACCCTCCCAAGCCTAAACCAGGAAGAAGTCGAATCCCTGAATAAACCAATAATAAGTTCTGAAATTGAGGCAGTAACTAATAGCCTACCAACCAAAATAAGTCCAGGACCAGATGGATTCACAGCCAAATTCTACCAGAGTTACAAACAGGAGCTGGTACCATTTCTTCTGAAACTATTCCAATCAATAGAAAAAGATGGAATCCTACCTAACTCATTTTATGAGGCCAGCATCATCCTGATACAAAAACCTGGCAGAGACACAACAACAACAAAAAAGACAGTTTCAGGCCGATATCCCTGATGAACATCGATGTGAAAATCCTCAATAAAATACTGGCAAACTGAATCCAGCAGCACATCAAAAAGCTTATCCACCACAATCAAGTTGGCTTCATCCATGGGATGCAGGACTGGTTCAACACATGCAAATCAATAAATGTAATCCATCACATAAACAGAAACAATGACAAAACCACATGATTATCTCAATAGATGCATAAAAGGCTTTCGACAAAATTCAACACCCCTTCATGCTAAAAACTCTCAATAAACTAGGTATCAATGGAACGTATCTCAAAATAATAAGAGCTCTTTATGACAAACCCTCAGCCAATATCATTCTGAATGGGCAAAACCTGGAAGCATTCCCTTTGAAAACCAGCACAAGACAAGGATGCCCTCTCTCACCACTCCTATTCAACATAGTATTGGAAGTTCTGGCCTGGGCAATCAGGCAAGAGAAAGAAATAAAGCATATTCAATTATGAAAAGAGGAAGTCAAATTGTCTCTGTTTATAGACAAGATTGTGTATTTAAAAAACCCTCGTCATCTCAGCCCAAAATATCTTTCAGCTGATAAGCCACTTCAGCAAAGTCTCATGAAACAAAATCAATGTGCAAAAGTCACAAGCATTCCTATACACCAATAACAGACAGAGAGCCAAATCACGAGTAACTCTCATTCACAATTTCTACAAACAGAATAAAATAGCTAGGAATACAACTTACAAGGGATGTGAAGGACCTCTTCAAGGAGAAGTACAAACCACTGCTCAAGGAAATAAAAGAAGACACAAACAAATGGAAAAAAAAATCCATGCTCATGGACAGGAAGAATCAATATTGCGAAAATGGCCATACTGCCCAAAGTAATTTATAGATTCAATGCTATCCCCATCAGGCTACCACTGACTTTCTTCACAGAATTGGAAAAAACTACTTTAAATTTCATATGATAACCTGCATAGCCAAGACAATCCCAAGCAACCTGCATAGCCAAGACAATCCAAAGCAAAAAGAACAAAGCTGGAGGCATCATGCTACCTGACTTCAAACTATACTACAAGGCTACAGTAACAAAAACAGCATGGTACTGGTACCAAAACAGATATATAGACCAATGGTACAGAACAGAGGCCTCAGAAATAACACCACAAATCTACAAGCATCTGATATCTGACAAACCTGACAAAAACAAGCAATGGGGAAAGAATTCCCTATTTAATAAATAGTGTTGGGAAAACTGGCTAGTCATATGCAGAAAGCTGAAACTGGATCCCTTCTTACACCTTATACAAAAATTAACTCAAGATGGATTAAAGACTTAAATGTAAGACTTAAAACCATAAAAACCGTAGAACAAAACCTAGGCAATACCGTTCAGGACATAGACATGGTCAAAGACTTCACGACTAAAACACCAAAAGCAATGGCAACAAAAGCCAAAATTGACAAATGGGATCTAATTAAACTAAAGAGCTTCTGCACAACAAAAGAAACTATTATCAGAGTAATGTATAGAATGGGAGAAAATTTTTGCAATCTGTCCATCTGACAAAGGGCTAATATCCAGAATCTACAAAGAACTTAAACAAATTTACAAGAAAAAAACAGACCGCCCCATCAAAAAGTGGGCAAAGGATATGAACAGACACTTCCCAAAAGAAGACATTTATGCAGCCAACAAACATTTAAAGAAAGCTCATCATCACTGGTCATTAGAGAAATGCACATCAAAACCACAATGAGATACCATCTTGCCAGTTAATGACTATCATTAAAAAGTCAGGAAACAACAGATGCTGGAGAGGATGTGGAGAAATAGGAATGTTTTACACTGTTGATGGGAATGTAAATTAGTTCAACCGTTGTGGAAGACAGTGTGGTGATTCCTCAAGGATCTCGAACTAGAAATACCATTTGTTCCAGCAATCCCATTGCTGGGTATATACCCAAAGGTTTATAAATCATTCAACTATAAAGACACATGCACATGTGTGTTTATTGTGGCACTATTCACAATAGCAAAGACTTGGAACCAACCCAAATGCCCATCAACGATAGACTGGATAAACAAAATGTGGCACATATACACCATGGAATACTAATGCAGCCATAAAAAAGGATGAGCTCATGTCCCTTGCAGGGACATGGATGAAGCTGGAAACCATTATTCTCAGCAAACTAACACAAGAACAGAAAACCAAACACTGCATGTTCTCATTCGTAAGTGGGAGTTTAACAATGAGAACACATTGACACAGGGAGGGGAACATCACACACTGGGGCCTGTCAGAGGGTGGGAGGTTAGGGGAGGGAGATCATTAGGAGAAATACCTAATGTAGATGATGGGTTGATGGGTGCAGCAGACCACCATGGCACGTGTATGTCTATGTAACAAACCTGCACATTCTGCACATGTACCCCAGAACTTAAAGTATAATAATAAAAAAAGCTCAACATTACTAATCATTAGAAAAATGCAAAATCAAAACCACAATGAGATATCATCTCACACCAGTCAGAATGGCTATTAGTAAAAAGTCAAAAAAATAGTAGATGCTGGCAAAGTTGCAGAGAAAAAGGAACACTTACACACTGTTGGTAGGAGTGTAAATTAGTTCAACCATTGTAGAAGATAATGTGGTGATTCCTAAAAGACGTAAAGACAGAAATATCTTTCAATCCAGCAATCCCATTACTGGGTATAAATCACCCAAAGGAATATAAATCATTCCCAATTTATATCCCAAAGGAATATAAATCACCCAAAGGAATGTGAATCATTCTATCATAAAGATACAAGCACACATATGTTCATTGCAGCACTGTTCACACTAGCAAAGACCTGGAATCAACTCAAATGTTTATTAATGATAGACTGGATAAAGAAATTATGGCACATACACACCATGGAATACTATGCAGACACAGAAAAGAGTAAGATCATGTCTTTTCAGAGATAGGAATGGTGCTAGAGGCCATTATCCTTAGGAAACTAACACAGGAACAGAAAACCAAATACCACATGTTCCCACTTACAAATGGGAGCTAAATAACGAGAACACATGGGCACATAGAGAGGAACAATACACACTAGGGCCAATTGAAGGATGGAGGCAGAGAGGAAGGAGAGGATTAGGAAAAATAACTAATGAGTACTAGGCTTAATATCTGGGCGATGAAATAACCTGTACAACAAACCCACATGACACAAGTTTACCTACATAACAAACCTACACATATAACCCTGAACTTAAAATAAGAGTTTTTAAAATGTCATGTGGCTATGCAAACTTTTTATATTAATATACTACCCTTCCTATACCAACCTTTCTACCCACCTTCACCACCTCCCACACATATACCATGAACTATTTATCCCTGACTACTCAGAGTTTTCCAAATCCACGATACACTTTCATTGCTCTCTGCCTCTGATTATGCTATTCTATTGCCTGGAATTTCATCCCCCATCCTTTCATGTGTCTGATAGACTCTTACTCAGACCTAATTCAAATGCCCTGCCTCTCATACAAAGCCTTCTCCTGTTGTCTCAGATCAGATTCTCCATTCTTAGCATTGCACCCTACTTCATATATACTACTTCATCAGAACGTACCAGGTAATATACTAATTATTCATGTACTTGTCTTCCCTACTAGGTAGTGAGTCTTCCATAGTTAGGAAATGCCATTGAAATTCATACTACAATGGCCTCAAGTGCCCAGGTCTTACTGAATTAAATTGAATATAAGGTAAGCACCTTATAAGGTAAGCATTAAATATTTTTGAGTAGGTGGTGGTGTCAAAAGCTAGATTCATACGATGCTCATCCAAGTTTGCAAAACTGTAACTCATAGTTTTAATAGCTTTTATTAAGAAATAGCTTATTCACATTTCCAAAAATTTCAGAAAATAAAGTTTAAGAATTGTATAAATGGAACCATTTATTTTATTTCACAATGATTAGTTTAGTCATCCCAGCGGTATAAACTGGAGTTCAGAGACTCAAACTGGCTTAATAAATATAGTTGGTTTCAGTGAATTAAGGAATAAAACTGTACTCTATTATCAAGGTACAGTAACACTATGCACTTAAAAAGCACAGAGGAAGTAAAAGGTTAATTGGAATTTAAATCAAACCCCATTGTAGTCGACTAAATAAGTCTTTAATCAAAAGGTGGAAAGCAGCATTAAACACCATAATAAATACATGTTATCATCTGAGATCCTGGCTTGTAAAAGTATGATAAATCAAGTGAACTTTATTAGAATACAAACAATTTTGCAGCATATAAGAACACAGCCAGCTGTAACATAGAAACAATCTGACTAAGACACAATTTACAACATAATTTGAAATACAGCAGCCACTGAGTAAAAGCATAAGTCATAAGCAATTTATCCAGCAAAATTAATAACAGTGTTAGCCCAAACCAGCACAACTACGTAGACACCTTGGAGATCACCTCAAATTTTAAAACTTATTTAGAACTGAAATCAAGTGCAAACCCTAATACAATCAAATGGTCATTGAATGACAATAAATATAGGTCATTCTGAGGTTTAATTTCTAAGTATGAGGTTTTTTTGTATTCAATCATTTATTTTTGTTACTGCATTAACATGAAAGTTAATACATTATATGGTCGATAATGTGTTTCAAAGGCAGTAAAAAGAATTGCAAGCTGTCAACAATTTTAAGAGCTTGTGCCAGTCATGCTGACAGAAGCAATTCACAGCCTTCTTTGATGAACACTCAAAGAATGTCCAAAATTGTCATGCCAGGAAATTCTATTTTCTCTGAACTTACAGTTTATCCCAGAAAATTGGTATTTCATTTCACTAGGATAACAAAAAACTGCATCTCCACTCCACGGCTTTCTCACCCTGAGACATGTGACTCAGACGGCATCTCTATCCTGAGGAAGGCTTCAGGAAGAGATGAGGCAACACTGATGTTCTTTTTAAGCAGGAAGAAACAGAAGGTTTACTTGTTTCTCTCTCAGAAAAGATCATCCTCCTAATTAGGTACTTCATCAACACTGTATTTCCCACAAATGTAAAATTCTGTATGTTCTTTCAGTCCATCTATAAAGATAAAACTTCTCACAAAGCTGACAACCATTACCATTAAGTGACATTTATGAAGTCCTAGATTTGCATAACTGTGTGTTGAAAATTTATAATAAACTTTAAAGGCAGTGCTCTCCAGAATTACATTTACATATTAAACTTTTTTAATCACAGAAGGAATCATATCGAGATGATAACTCTGCAATTATCTGCACAGTTGCTGCGATCACCAACAAGAATAATACCGATGAATACACAGTGTGACCAAAATACTCAGAATTCAGTGCCAGTAGTTTTATGCCAGAGTGAGAGGACATTATCTGTCTTCCATTTGCCTGTAATTTATAGAAGAATGTAGTAATGAAAAAAGATTCCATCTAAGAAGCTCAGAATATGCTAGATTAAAACTCAGAAGAGCCTGGGTTCTTTAACCTCAGGTTTACTGTGTTCATGCTGTAGCCTTCATCTCCTTCCTTTGGATTCAACATAATACTGACTTTGCTTCCTACTGATGATTTATATCCAAAGTCATGGTGACCAGCATGTTATACAGTGGTATACAGTGCATACTGTATAATTTGAGGCTATAGCGTTAGCAATTCCAACAAAAAGTGACTGTCGATTCCAGAATTCTGCCTTAAAAAGCTAAAAATGCACACACAATATAAGAAATGTCCCTTCTCCCCTGCAGTGTAAATGGCCAAGCTAGAGCCTAGATAGCCTGTCAAGGAACTTACTCTTGTTATAAAATGCCAGAGTGGCAACCAATAATATCTTCTGACATTTCAGAAGAGCAGCTCAGCAGCATTCACATCCAGGATGGTCAGGTCCCATGATGCTAAGAGTGAAACTGACAAAGGCAGCGCTCACAAGCCAACGAGCTCAGTTGATGCTAGGCCTGCCATGCACGGTGGCAGGGCATTGACACTTTCCACAGCTGCTTAGAGTCAGTGAAGGAAGGAGTATGAAAAGAAATGGAAGAAGGAACTCCTCTCATCCTATTTTAGCTTATTAATTCTTGGCAGATAGTTTGACTTCCCACTTCTGTCTCTGCCTGAGAATTTCTAAGCTCTGAGCAGTGTCACTTTTCCTTGACTGTGATCTTCACATGGACAGCAAAGGATCTTAGGGGATTCGAGCCTCCTTAAATTAAGGTAATTTAAATTGCTACTAAACATATTACAGCGGAAAGGTATGAGCAAGTATATAAATATGCCTCTGATTGTTTTATTTTTGCCACAGGGAGATCTCAAAAAATTAAAATTATTCATGTAGAAACTTCACAGTAATGGAAGTTTTCCTGGAGAAAAGCAACTATATACCTGTGTTACACTTAAATTACCCCCAAACTACCCTTTTTTCCAAATTGAAGAATAATAGATTTGAATTCAGTTATCCCAGCAGTAAACACGTTTCTTTAATTGCCTTCTTAAAAGTCTTATTAACATTTTATTGTAACACAGGTTGAACCTCATTTCTATGAATATTTCATAATGAAAACTATGGCTCATGTAATTTCTTTTCTCTACTTTGTAGCAATTGATAATTGAGCTCAACAGATCCAACTATCTAGCAATTATTCTGCAGCCATATTTCATGTACACAGAGCAGAGCAAGGTGGAAGGGGGTATTAGAAGGCACGGATCACAAATAGATCTGTTTTGGGAAATGTTTAAACCATTAACCTCCAAACCCTTCACTCGAAAGAAAAATTGTCTCTCTGAAGGGTAACGACACACATGAAGCTCAAGAACACATTGGTCACCCAATCACCAGAACTGAATAAGTAATCTAGTTCAATTCAAAATCCAACCAAAAACATCTGTGGGACCACCTTGAGCAAGGCACTGCAAGGGACACAAAGGCAGAGGCTGTGTGCCTTAATAGGCTCTCATAAATAACTCAAATGCAGGCTTCCAAGTGATTTAACTGGAGTGGAGAGGAAGCATTAAAAAAATGAAAGATCATATTTTTTTGGAACAACAAGAAAAATGGCATGGAGGATTTGACATTAGGAATAAAATTTAGCATAAAGAGTTTTTCTGGAAATGTGTTTATCCAGTCATTTATCTCTCAAAAATAAACATTAAGATGAGGTAATTAATACGAATAAAGTAAACTTTTTGTAGCTCATATAAGCTTTTGGGCAAAGAGCAGGTAGAATTATTTAATTCTTGTATTTGATCTTCTTCTTCCTGTATCTGCTACTAATTTACCTGGTATATATGGTGTTTCTTTTTTTTAAATCTGGTTGAATATCATTAAATGTCTAAATATATTTTGACATGGTTATACCATAGAATATTATGCAGTAGCTTAAAAATAGGTAAATTTACATGTAGTTAGATGAATAAATTTCCAGAATATAAGCTGAATGAAAAAGTCAGTTGTAGAAAGTTGCTCACAGTATGATATATTTGCCAGAAACACTAAGGAGAATTTAACTTATTAAATTCTATTTATCTAAATTCTAAGCCCATAAAACTCCATTGACTTGAACCTCTAGATAATAACTTTGAAAACTTGGTATAGGCCAATGCAAGAAAGACATTCATGTTTTAAGTTTTTAAGATAGATTCAACCTCAGGAATGGTATAGCTCTGAAAAATAGTCAACAATTATATAAAGGGACAAGGACTTGAGGATGGTGGTGGTATTTAATCACTCTCTCTCTCAGTACAGTATCTAGGAGTGGCCTGGAAGGCAGGGGCTATTCCAGCTCTTCACTGGGCCTTCAGCTCTGCTACCACCAGGCACTCTAAAAGATCTTGGCAGTGCTCACTGCGGAACTCTGAGAAAATGTAAAGCTCCTGTCTTAAATCCTTCTCCGTTTCATTCCCACGACTTGAGAACCCACTGGCCATCATGTGCCCAAAATATGTCTATTAAATAAAATCAAAAGCTACTGATATCAAGCAGCAGGGAAAGAGAATGATTAAAAATACACTTATAGACAAGCATTTACCAAATATATTCTACAGAATACTAGTCCTGGGGGATTCTCCATTCAGAAAAGAGGTAAATGTTTAGAAACCCGCAAGAAACCATAAGCTTGTATGAGAGAGTCACAATTCACAATAATATATTTACACATATTAAACATGCCGAGAAGTCACGTAGTAACAGATTCTGTGAGCATTGTTTAATATTTCTCTCTTTCAGCTCCAGTCCCATCTGCCTCTTTGACATATCCAAAGGCATCCAAAAGTTCATGTGAGAGAATCTGAACTTATGGGTTACGGCCCCAACCTGATCCTCCTCTTGTGACTCCTAAAGTGAGCAAGCCATTCATCTAGTCGTGCAGGTCACACTAGTTTAAGTTACAAAGTTTAATCCCTCTTTCTCTCACCTTATATATAGACTCCAACACCAAATCCTGTTAATTCTACAAATACAAAAAGTCTCCCAATTTTGTAAATTTTTCTCTTTCTCTGCCATTTCCACTGTCATATGTACTACCACCATCTCGTACCTGAACTACTGCTGTGGTCCCTTACCGAGAACTCCCATATCCATTGCAGTTTCCTATATCAGTCTTCTCAGGCTATCATAACAAAATACCACAGACTGGGCGGCTTAAACCACAGAAATTCATTTTCTCACAGCTCTGGAGCCTAGAAGTCCAAGATCAAGGTGCCAGCAAGCTCGGTTTCTAGTCAGGCCTCCCTTCTTGGCTTGCAAACAGCCACCTTATTTCTGTGTCCTCACATGACCTATTCTATGTGCACATTGCAGGTGCAAGATAGGGAAAGAGGGAAAGGGAGAGAAAGAGAAAGATCTCACAATCTCACATGCTGGTGTTTCTTCCTCTTCTTAAACAGGCACAAGTCCTATCAGATTAAGATCCTACCTATGACTTCACTTAACTTTTATTACCATCATATAGTCCCTATCTCCAAATAGTCACATTGGGGTTTGGGGTCTCAGCATATGAATTGTGTGTGGACACAGTTCAGTCCATAACACCCACATCTACTCTGGTCTCCATACTGCAGCCAAAATGTTATTTTAAAATGAAAATTTGATCATGCCACTCTCTTTCAAAAATGGTCTTTAATAAAAACATAGACATTTTGCTCATTCTGGCCTCCACTTAAGCTCCCTGTGTGTGCTTCCAGTACACTTAAACTTCATGGTTCCATTCATCTCAAGTCCTTTGTATGTACTGTTCCATTTCTGCATTGCTCTGCCTTCCCTCTTCTCCTGGGAAGCCTTCTCTACACCCCAAATAATCCAAACCTACACAAGATCCTCCTCAAATAGTCTGTCATAACATTCTATACATTTCCTATACTATTATCTCATTTTAATTATATATGTGTGTAATTAGTTGATTAATGTCTGTTTTTATTACCGGACCATAAGCAACATGAAGGCAGCAATGATAATAATTTGTTCATCATTATATCTACAGCATCTTGCACTGTATTCACCAGATAGTAGATAATAAATATTTGTCAAACCCCATTAAAAAGTGGTCAAATGACATGCACAGACACTTTTCAAAAGAAGATATACATGTGCCCAATGAGTATATGATAAAAAGCTAAACATTACTGATCATTAGAGAAATGTGAATCAAAACCACGATGAGATACCAACTCGCACTAGTCAAAATGGGTATTAGTAAAAAGTCCAAAATTACAGATGTCGGTGAGGTTGCAGAGCAAAAGGAATGCTTATACACTGTTGTTGAGAGTGTAAATTAGTTCAACCATTGCAGAAGACAGTGTGACAATTCCTCAAAGACCTAAAAACAGAAATACCATTTGACCCAGCAATCCCATTCCTGGGTATATCGCAAAGGAATAGAAATTGTTCTGTCATAAAGACACATGCATGCGTATGTTCATTGCAGCACTATTCACAAGAGCAAAGACATGGAATCAACCCAAATATCCATCAGTGACAGAGTGGATAAAGAAAATGTGGTATGTACGTATGCACCATGGAATACTATATGGCCATAAAAAAATAATGAGATCATATCCTTTGAAGGCGCGTGGAGCCTTGGACGTGGAGCCCATTATCCTTAGCAAACTAATGCAGGAATAGAAAACCAAATACCACATGTTCTTACTTGTAAGTGAGCTAAATGATGAGAACACATGAACACATAGAGGGTATATCCTGGCAAATACATTCATAGGAAATTTTTCTCAAATCTAGGATCCAGAAGGTCACATGTCTGTAAAAATGAATAAACAGAAAGCAGAATTCTGATTAGGGGAGTTTTGGACAGATTCTGAAAAAAACTTCGGATGGATTTTGAAGGGAGCTCTCTTTTTCTTTCTCTTATATCAATTGGTGACTCGGTGATCAGAATCAAAGTCCTGTTTCTCAGGTACAGGGACCCATATATGTGTGGTTCAAAATTAGTTATATGCTTTTTGCCTCTAATAATAAATTATTTTATCACCTGATTGTAATAGGTGTGTATATTTGTGGTTACAGTGGATGACGGTGCATGTGTGTATTTGTCTGGCTCCACATGCAAAACAAACAAACAAACAACACTCTTCTCATTGTGGTAGGCAAACTACAAACAAAAGATTTTCTGGAAAGTATAATTTCTGCTAAGCTCGAAGGTCCTGACAACTCTGAGACATTATGATTATACTTTTTTATATTTAAGAATTAACACCGCCAGGCGCAGTGGCTCACACCTGTAATCCCAGCACTTTGGGAGGCCGAGGTGGGAGGATCACGAGGTCAGGATATTGAGACCATCCTGGCTAACACAGTGAAACCTCGTCTCTACTAAAAACACAAAAAATTAGCCGGGCGTGGTGGCGGGTGCCTGTAGTCCCAGCTACTGGGGAGGCTGAGGCAGGAGAATGGCGTGGACCCAGGAGGTGGAGCTTGCAGTGAGCAGAGACTGTGCCACTGCACTCCAGCCTGGGCAACAGAGTGAGACTCTGTCTCAAAAAAAAAAGAAAAAAAATTAACACCTAAAATAGATAGGTGATACCTTGAGATCCAAGAGAAGTATCATCAAGGTTGCCTTTGGTTGACAAATGCACTAGAAGACCTATTCACACAAACGGCATGAAGGGAGAAGGTGCTATCACTAATACCGGTAAACCAAGTTGCCTGATGGTCTAATTCCATAATGCTAATACAAATTATATTTTTCAAAATTACCTAGGGATTCACAGAAAAGATAATAGGAAAAAAAAATAAAGACTAAAACATCAATGTAAATTATAAGTCATTTGTAGCAACTCATGTTATGTTACTGTCCCATATTGAATCAGATGGTGGAGAGGTCTGGAACTCAAGATCATAAAACCTCATTAATTTGTTTTTTCAAACTCAGGATAATTTGTATTCAGTTGATTATAAAGTTTGCTTTTATATAATCCATCAGAAAATGGCTTGCTAAGCAAATGAATATCATATACAAGATTACAGACATAATGTTTATCCTTCTTAAGTCAAACTGTTCAAGTACTTAAAATCATTTGCATATAAGCAATTACTATGCTCAATACAAGAGATGCTTATGTATTCATTAGAGAAATTCCTGTGGGACCTACTTGGCAAGGCTTTGGGTGTGATTAAACATAAATTATATTATACACAAATGATTGAATACAAGCAGGAAACATTTAGAAAAGTTCTGTTTATTAATAGCAGGTTATTTCATTTCTCTTTCTTTCTGACTTCCTCATGTGTAGATGCAGATTTACATCAGATACAATATGTTCCATATATTTTTGACAAATAAATTTCCATTTTCTCTATATATTCCTCAATTTGGAATTTTCAGAAATTCTTATCGCCCTTTTCCTACTTCTTTTGAACTAGTCTTCCAATGAATGCAACCACCACAGGAGTCTGAGACAAAACAGGCACTTCAGAAGCACCTGCGAGTGAATGGATTCTCACCCAGGAGCCACCTGTTCAGCAACAAGTCTGGCCAGCGGAGTGATGAGTCCAACAATTCCAATGGGGCCTCATTTGCAATGGGAAGACCCTGTAAGCCAGATGTCCATGGAAAGTGTCATCTACCTTGTTCCAAACAGTACCTTAAATGAAAGACCATGGATGCTTCATATAGCTTAAACTTTAATGATAAATCCTCAGTGTATTCTAATTATAGAAGAGAAATGACAGGCATGAAAAGACACGGTCAAGACTGGTGGAAAAATCAGAGAAGGTCTGGAAAGAAAAGCAGCAGAAAATGGGCCTACATCAAATGGGCCTACTTTAGGCAAATGGCAAAGTAGCTACTGGGCATGTTAGTTTTTGCAATGATGTGTATTTTGATATATTTTTTTCTCCCTAAAATAAAAACTTTGCTGCAGTCTATAATATGCATAAAAAAATCCAAGTCCCATGAGGATGGGTTTTTATGTCAGAAAAGGGAAGTGATTCAATGAAAACTGTACCATAAATAGAATTGTGGGAATATCTTGCAAGTTATAAAAGCGAGTATTATCATCATTATCCAGAGGGTATTCAATCAATGCCTGCTGATAAAGAATTCTTAAGCGTTCACTAAACATTTAATGCCTTTCTTATCACTTATCACTGACAGATGCCATGGGGCATTTTGCATAGGATTTAATAAAGTAATGCTCATCAAAAAATCAATTAAAACGCAAGCTGCCTGTAGGCCAACTTCTTCCCTAGGTGATAAGGATAGCATGTTCTCCTCAGACCAACTTTACCTCCATGTTGATCAAGCAATTCTCGGAAGTTGTGGATAAATCAGGATATCCATGACCACCACACAACACTAGTTAGATCTCTCAGAGTCCTAAACTATCTCTCATACAGCTAGCCATCCCTCCCCCTTTCCCCAAAACATACCGGGATAGATATGACAATGCTGGTGTTTTAAGGGGAAAAAAATAATATTTGGAGGTTTTTTGACTGCAGAATTATACCTAATGGCTATGTATACAAACGACATCCAGAGGAAGCAATAAAATACCTACATTCTCAGTCAGAATGTTCATTGCTAACAAACAACAAAACGGTCGACACTGGTGTACTGATGTGAGTGTAAATCATCATAGCAGGCTATGGGCCCCTCAACTCATATTTGTGTAGCACTTGACATTTACAAAACACTGTTACATAATTCTCACATTTGAAATCAAAGCAAATCTATAAAGTTGTGTTTTACCATTATCACTAATTTACACACAAGGAAATGGAAACTGAAAGAGGGTCTATGACTTATTCAAGTCTATGAAGCCAAGCGGAGGCAAAGCTGGGCTCAAACCCAGTTCTTCTGCCTCCAAGTACTCTGCTTCCCGTCTCCATCCAAGCTGTCTCTGTACATTTCCACAGGACTGGAGAAACTGTCAAATACTTTCAGGCCCTGCGCAAGCTCAGTGCTTTTCAGAATAAAGAATGTAATGCTGTCAGAATTCTGTGCTGAGAATTTGGAGTGGGTCCACTCAGCAGTAAGGCCTTCTCATTGGGCTCAATTCCTCTGCATGGACATCAAAAACATCCATTTTATCTACAACTCATAGCAGCATAGAGCCTATATTTAAAATAAAAAATGTTCTTCTCCTCTAGGCCTTGAACTTGTAGCAATGTAGAATCTGAGTCCCCACCCCAGGACTATTAAATTAGAATCTGCAATTTTCACAAGATCCTTGGGTGATCCATTGCCCATTAAAAGTTTGAGAAGCATCATTCTCATGGGAAATTGTATTCTAGTAGATTATGGGTCCTAACACCATCAGAAGTTTGGGACCATGGGCCAAATATCACCTGCTGATATGCCATGGTCATTAGATGCCCCTCTAGATTCACCATATTCATTTTACACTACATATATATCAGTATGTTTCCCTCTCAAAGGAATAAGAGGACCACAGTGGTTAGCCAGAACAAATAAAAGACAAGCAGAGCTGAAGCTAGGTGACTTGATATTTTCTGCAATAGAATATTGAAGAGAGAGTTTTAGAGAATTGGCAGAGTATTTTAATATAAGTATTTTTTTCCCAGAAATAATGGTCTCTTAACTAATCCTTTCATGAGCAAAGGAATGAAATACCACATGATGATATCAGTTTTATTTAGTCCTGAAAATAAGCATGGGATTATCTGTAAGCACCAACAAAACATACTACTCAAGTTATCTGGAAGCTTCAGTGCACACTGATAACTCTGCTCCTGGACTTACTTTAGAGATACTATAGATCTCATTATGACATGCTTTTTAAATGATGTGTATTATTCTGAAATGATAATTTGCCTATAGAAAACAAATGTCAGCAGCCTGTATCAGGTTTTAAAAGTTTCTATCAATAACATATAACTAGAAGTTGGCAGTAGTTTCGAAGATTTTTTTCCGAATCCCAGGATTGTGGAGTCAGGAGTGAAGTAGAAACCTCTCATTGCAAGGAGGACATGAATAACTAGGTAGAACAGCAAGCCCAGATCAACATGTCTTTAGAAATTGATAAAAGCTGGTCTCCACATTAAATTGATCCTTAACAAACTGGAAGGCCAAAAAGGAAGAGTGTTGCGGTTAACTGTCTATGACTGTGACAACTAGACCCCAATGATGTCCCACCTGGCATCTTAGTCCATTTTCTTAGCAACAACTGAAATCTATTCTAATTCTACAAGGTCACCACGTAAACAGTATGGCCCAAACAACAACAACAACAACAACAACAACAACAAATCCTCCTTAAGTTACAAGATAAAAACTCCTTCAGAGAAAATTAAGCAGATACGAAAAAAAAAGTCCCATCAAGAAGTCCTGATTTTTAATTAACAAATGTTTGCTTAAAGATTTTGAATTAAGGAACGATGAATCAATGGAGGCAGTAACTGTTACTACTCCCAGCCAAGTTTTCTAACTAGAGCCCTCTTCTCTGCTAAAATGTTGAGGGTGTTTTGCTCTGCTGTGATCCCCTTCCACAGCAGCAATGAGGTTCACCAAAGTCAGTAACATGGAGAAGTTGTTATCTTCCAAGCATTTCTGCTGAGATGCGCAGCATGCACAGAATAATGATATTTTAAAAATTGTAGCCAGTTCTACAGAGCTGAAATGGAATCTGTAATACAGAGAATTGAAAAGTAAATTTATAATTGTCATAAAACTCCCAACAGTGCAGCAAAGCATGTGCCCTGGAAGAAACAAAGCTTTTCCCGTAATTGAAGGAAGGATTGCAAGCCAGGGCACAAAAATGGATCTTTATGCAGCAAGGGGAGAAGTACTGGTGAAACCATATCCTTTAGAGGCCACATTCACACACAACTATCAACTATCAAGGTCACCAACAATGAGATCATCTTAGAAAACGTGAGATCTATATCTACTTACACACATACATTTCAAAACTCCATGTAAATTTTCCAAGAAACAGCACAAAAGTGAGGATTGGAAAACTGTTAATATTGAGAAACATTTCCAGAGAATTTGCTAGTATAAAACACTCAGGAATATCAGTGATAGAAGTAAGATATCTGCATTAGCTATAAAAGCAACCATATTCATGAGTACTTTATGTTCCATTTAAATCACTTTTGAAATTACATTTTCTTGAAGAAAATGATCTCCTCATCACCTCTTACGCATTTTCACATGAATCCAGTTCCATCAGTCACAGGATATTCCTTGTTAAATAAAAAATAATTAGTTCCTTTTCTAAAATGGATGCAATAATTCAAAAGAATAGTAGCCCTCATCTCTTGGGGGAGAAAATGAATTAGCAAAAGTAAAGTCTCTCAGAACTTTCAACACAAGATATTATGAATGTGGTGGCCTTCGGTAAGAGGTTAGAGTTGAAATGAGAGATGAAGCTGACCTGAATTTACAAGAAAGAAGAAATCAGAGCACTGAGTATTTCCATATTCCAAAGCAGAACAATTATGAAGGAAATAAATTATGATAAGATGCATAGCCCTGGTGCAGGCACATAAAAGCATAAAGAATTACCAAATTAGAGCAAGTTCATGATTCATCCAGGACTATATTCAGACTCTAAAAGTGTTAACTAGTAAATGCATACTTGCTGACCTGAAAAAAAATAAATAAATAAATTCTTACCCCTAAAGTTGTGCACTGTATATTTATCTCAATTAGCGGAAATCTTGTGCTAAAGTTAATCCCCAATGCAGAATCTTTTGTCACAGCAAACAGTTTTGTAAAGAAAATTGATGGTAAATCTATTAGTAGTAGATCCAAGGTACAGAAAATGTTCAAAGTCATAGCCAAATTATAAAATATATTTTTTTCATGTTATGAAATGTTATAAAGGCATAGAAAAGGAAAAAAGGGAAGACAGGTAGGGAAAAGGAAGGGAAGAAGGAGGCAAAAATAAGAGGCACTGCTGAGTTTTCTAGTGCTCCCTGAATTTCTAAATTAAATTCAAAAATAAAAATTTCCAAAATAATGTCAGCCAGTGATTGTTAATAAAAGAGAAATCGTTCCTATTAGTCAGCTTACTATTTTTTCTAAGGTTAATTCTACTGCTCAGAAATGTAGCCACGGAAGACATAAACGTGAAATGAAAATCATGCCTTTATTAGCTGTATAAAGGTGAGGTACATTACAGCAAGGAGAGATGACATTGCTGAAAGGAGTAACTTTGAAGTGATAAGGAAAAATGAACAGGGGAGGAGAAGAAAAGAATTGGAAGAAATGGAGCAGGAAGAACATTATTTCGTGTAAATTAAAATTAAATGTAAAAGGATGACAGTAGCTCTGATCTTGTCAGGCTGAGGTATTTTCCTGGCAGACAGTAATAGGAGAATTATAAGTAATTTTCAAACCACAGGTCTGCAAGCATGCGTACCTTTTCTCTCTTATGATTGCTGATTAGGATTTTTTCACAGAGAAAAATAAATTCTAAAATGTCAGTTTCATAAATCCCTGCCCAAGCCAGGAGCTGTTTGGTCCCTGTCAATGACAGACAGTCCCATGCAAGCCACAGGCAACATTCAACAATGACTGTTTTGTTGTTGGTGACGCTCTCACTTGATAATACTCCTCCTGGAGACCCTCTCTCAGACAGAATACAGACTGCTGTCCTTTCCAAGGTGTCCCTCTGATTTACCTGTTATACCCTGTCCCCTTCCCTGCCCAGTTTGAAGCCTTTGGGTGTCCACAGCCCATGCTGCTGCCCTCTCACTGGGGGGGTGTCAATGTCATGCCAAGATCTCTCCCCCACATTCCAACTCACCTTCTCTAGGTCCACATGGACAATGGTCTTGCATCTGTCTCCCCTCTTCTATCAATCACTAACACATAGTGCTTGCTATGTGCCAGGCATATTTATATATGTCAATATATTTCAAATATTTATCCTCAAAACTACCCTATGTGGTTGGTATAGTTATGACCCTCACTTTATCAGTGAAGAACCTGAGCACAGAGAGAGTAAGTGGCTTGCCCAAGTCACACAACTGGGAAGGGATCTGAATTCAGAAAAGTCTGCCCCAGAGTCCTCTCTCCTAACAGTGGCGTTCCACAGCACTGGTTTCTTTTCAAGTATTCGTTAATTCAACAAGCTTTTCCTTTAGTATTATTACGTGCCAGTAACTGTGCTAGGTTCTAGTGGTACACATCAATGAATACAAGAAGGCTGAGAAGCCAGCCATGCCGTGGCAGCAGGGGTGAGACCAGGGAGAGGGAAGCACATGGTCAAAGTAGGGAAAGCATCCCATGTCTGGGAACTTAAGGAAAGGTTGTGTGGCCAGAGCAAGGTGGATGAGAAGAGAAGTAGGATTCTATTAGAAAAGAATTAAATCACTTTAATCTATGTAAGTTTTCATTTTGCGCAAAGTGCAAGGGAAAGCCATTATCAGGGTTTTAAGCTACAGCATAGCAGGCTCAGACTTACCCTTTTATGAAGCTTGTCTGTCCGCATTGTGGAAAGTGGATTGTAGAAGCAAAAGTAGATGTGGAGAGACATAGAAGGCTGTTATCAGAACCATCTAGAAAACAGTGGTGGCTAGGTGGCCATGCTGGAGGTGGTGGAATGGTGTTTCAGAAGCTGAGTTGACAGGATTGGTGTTGGAGTAAATGTGGCAGTGGATGAAAAAGGCAGAACCTGGAGATGACTCCCCTGGTGGATGGGGGCTCTTTTCTAAGATGAGAAAGACTGGAAGAGAAACAGTTGTAATTGGAGCTCAGGATTTTTTTTTTTTTTTTTTTTTTTTGAGATGAAGTCTTGCTCTGTCACCAAGGCTAGAGTACAGTAGCACAATCTCAGTTCACTGCAGCCTTCGCCTCCCAGATTCAAGCGATTCTCCTGCCTCAGCCTCCTGGGTAACTGGGACTAGAGGAGCCCGCCCCCATGACCAGCTAATTTTTGTATTTTTAGTAGAGATGGGGTTTCACTATGTTGACCAGGCTGGTCTTGAACTCCTGACCTCAAGTGATCCACCCTCCTTGACCTCCCAAAATGCTGGGATTACAGGTGTGAGCCACCCGTGCCCGGCCAAGAGTTCAGTTCTGAAAGGTGACCTTAAGCATCCACCTTTGTGTATAATCAAAATACGACTTGACTAGCCTCAAAATGGGAGACAATAATAGAACTCTCAGAAACGCTTTAAAATCTGAGCAAAAAGAAAGCATATTATCTTCCTAGGTGGGGACTCTAAAGAGGGAATAAGTCCTACAGTTTCCCTCCCAATGCAGGATCCCCTGGTGTAGTTGCAACAGAGAAAAGTTTGTCAGAGAGCACCTGAGGCAGTCAAAGAAAGACATCCTTTGCCCAGCCAGCAATAGCATAGGAGAGAAGCCCAATCTCTCTGGTCCCTAGAAGCATGTAGAACTTAGCTGAAAGGGGGTCCTTGAAGTGTCCTGGGGTCAGAACGAGGAACCTCTCTGCAGCAGAGAGCTTTGCGACCAGCCACCAAATGGTAACACTGGCATCTTCGATGATGGTAGCAAGAAGTGACACCAAAGGCCAAACACCAGACAGGATGAGTGGCATCTCAGTTAGTGGATGCATGTATGGAGAAAAGATAGCTTGGACCAGCGTCAGGACATTGACAATGATGCTCACTTGGAGAAGAAGTCAGGGGAGTTAATTAATTAATCTAGTTAATTCCTTTTATATCTAAAACAACAGAATGAAGGTGACTACGTTTGTCAGGAAACTATTACAATTATGTATGTTGCCTTTAAGCAGACTACGGATTGACGAGTTTTGAAAAGTAGTTATATGTATTCAAACACCTAGGTAAATTTACTTGCATACTTGCACTGAGTACAACAGTAAGGATTCATTGGCCCTTATCCCTCAAACCCTTTCACAATCTTCTGGGAGGTTCTGCAAAGCATTTCATATGAACTCATGAACGACTCTACCAATGCCATTCAGCTCATTCAAAAAATATCCCTAGTTGCATTACCAGGGTTGGATCCCCTGAGAAGAGATCTCAAAGTAGGGTTGCTTGGACCTTGCTATCTTTTTTTTTTGTTGTTTTGTTTGAGATGGAGTCTCGCTCTGTCGCCCAGGCTGGAGTGCAGTGGTGAGATCGTGACTCACTGCAAACTCCGCCTCCTGGGTTCACGCCATTCTCCTGCCTCAGCCTCCCAAGTAGCTGGGACTACAGGCGCCCGCCACCATGCCCGGCTAATTTTTTTGTATTTTTTTTAGTAGAGAGGGGGTTTCACTGTGGTCTCGATCTCCTGACCTTGTGATCCACCCGCCTCAGCCTCCCAAAGTGCTGGGATTACAGGCATGAGCCACCACACCCGGCCCAGACCTTGATATCTTATGATGACTTGAGTCCAGCAACTTTTCACTTTGAGCTCTCAGAACACAAACACATCCCCTCTGCCACACACACCTACACCCACCATATGATTCAGCTATGTGTCTAATAGAAGTTAGGCTGACAGGCTTGTCATGGTGGCTCATGCCTGTAATCGAAGCAATTTGAGAGGACGAGGGAAGTGGATCACTTAAGGTCAAGAGTTCAAGACCAGCCTGGCCAACATGGAGAAATCCCATCTCTACTAAAAATACAAAACTTAGCCGGGCATGATGACAGGTGCCTGTAATCCCAGCTACTTGGGGGGCTGAGGCAGGAGAACTGCTTTAACCTGGGAGGCAGAGGCTGCAGTGAGCTGAGATTGCACCATTGCACTCCAGCCTTTTATGCTATTGCACTCAAACAAGAAATCTTCATTACTGGATGAAAATCAAATCCCTTTAAGAATAAATTATCTCACCAAGAAGATCATTGGTTTCTCTAGAAAGAAACTTCTAACAGATGTACCAGCATATCTGTTACGCTTATTTGTCTAAGTCTCTTTGACTCAAGCTAGACCCCAACCACCCAAATAAGTGACAAAAGTCTTAGAAATTGTAGGCCAGGTACGAAGCAGCTCAGCACCTGATTAGGCTTTTGGAAAAAGAATTTTTATGCAACTGGGTTCTTATGGTGACTCTCACTTCACAGATTTTTTTATGCAATGTCACCAAACCCATTATAAAGACAACCACTGCCCATAATGACATGTTTATGCAACGTTGCCAACCACTGACTCCTGAATAACCAGATGGGTGCTGTACTGAGATTCTCTTCTTCTTCTTCCTTTTTATCCTTCTTTTTTGCCTCTAACTCCAGGGTAGAATTTAGGTGGTAGCTTACATATCATTTCCTCTTTCATTCATTTACTCAGAATATATTTAAGGAGGGCCTCTTAAGTGCCAAGCTCTGGTTCTAGGTTGCTCGCAAAACATCAGTAAAAAAGACAAAAAGGTCATTGAGCTGACATTCTAAAGCGGGGGATGAAGGAAAATAGACAATACAAAAATAATATGGCATGGTTAAAATAATCCAGAGTGATGGGATAAAGAACACATAGGGGAGTAGTATAATTCTTTCTGTAGTCTTAGCAGAATCTAACCTCAAAATCAGAACTATTATGCCTCCAGAGTTAGCCAATTATTTGCATCATCCTACTCTTTGCAATTTTAGGTGACTGAACTATGTGGAATTGTAATATCATTAATAGTTACTCATTTTAAACTCTAAACTCACCACTGCCATGAGACCAATTTAACAGCATAGTGTATGTAACAGTACAGTGGGTGAGAAGGGGCACAGGCTTCAAAGTCAAGAAAGCCAAGAACAGGAAGACCCCTGTCCTTCATCCGCATCTTGCTATCTTGGCGCTCTTGGGCAAGTCACTTGATTTCATGAAACCTCATTTCACTTATCTGCAAGATCAGAGTTTGGAACACTTAACTCTTAAGTTTTGTTATATGGAGCAAAATGATAATGAAATTAAATCATATATGTTTACTTGTTTGATTGAAGAATCTCAACTCATTAAACTATAAACATGGAATTATCTTCCCATCTTCCCAAATAATACCTATCAAATGTCTCCTTTCACCTTCTATTTACCTAGGTACAAGCTCCTTATATATCTCTCACCTCATTCTTATGACGTTTCTTCAGTTTGGGTTAAGATTTTCTTATATTTATTTAAATACCTCCGTCTTCCACAAAAGCAGGACACACTACTAACTAGAAGTGTTTGAAGGCAGGGAGGAAGGGGTATGGTCTCCAGAGAAAGCACCCTCCATTGAAGCTTCAGCAGCAGTGACAGGAGGCAGGGAGAGAAATAGTTACTTGAGCAACCACGATGAACGGTGACAGGCCCACCATTCTCTTTCTTTAGGTTGCTGCTATTTTCTCTGTTGAACACTGACTACTTGGCAATTTCACCTTTGAGAGAGTTTTCCAAGCATTGGCTCTTTGTAGCTTCTTGGAGGGCCTTTTGGGCCTCTCCCACTGCGTGGTCCCTTGGCTCCTGGTCTCCTAAGACCAGGCTATAGCTAAGGCTATTCCTTCTTGCCTTAACACCAGCCACAGCAGAAGGTATTTACAATATTGCCTAAATCACAGACACAATTAGTGGTGTTTTTCCAACTCATAGGAAATTCCCATGTTCTTACTAAATATAGGGTTTAAAGCTGAGCCCCTGACATTCCACTCACACCTCTGACATCTCTCTCCTGCCCTTTTATCCAAGCCCAGAATTACCAGATAGTAGGTTAGCTCATGGCTCAGCAGCTTTCAGAAAGTAGAAGGTCATCAGCTGTAGACCTTTTGGAGAGGAAATAATTCAGTCATTCACTACCAACACCCACTGAGAATTCATACATTGAAATCCTAACCCCTAATGTGATGGTATTAGGAAGTAGACACTTTGGGAGGTGATTGGCCATGAGAGTGGAGCCTCCATGAATGAAACAAGTGCCCTTACAAAAGAGACCACGGAGAGCTCTCTCACCCTCCTTCCATCATGTGCACATACAAAGAAATCAGCAGTCTAGACCCCAGAAGAGGGCCTTCACCAGATACTGATCATGTTGCCACCCTGATCTCACACTTCCAGCCTCTAGGACTGTGAAAAATAAATAAGCCACCCAATCTGTGGTATTTTGTTATAGCAGCTCAAACTGATTCAGATATCCATTTAATACACCAATGTCAAAATCTATTTCTGAGGCTTAAGACACATCTCACAACTCCTAAGATTACTGTCAAAATCCTTATACCAGGGCCTGTCAGTCACCACAGAATCTGATCTAGACCACAACTCCAGCTCTATCCCAGGCCATTCCCACCCCTTGTTGTCTGTATTCCTGCCCCTCTATCTTCTTTAAGATCATCAAACTGCCAGTCTACTCCTCATCTCAGTATAAAAATAGACAAAGAGTATTCAAGGCAGAATTCTGAGGAACACCAATATTTTATTGTAGATTAAAAGAAGGAGAAGATGGTAAAGAAAACAGAAGCATCCAGTGAAGTAGTTAAAAAAAAAAAAAAGAAAAAGAAAAGATGTAAAATAAGTGGTTTACCTAATTAAGTGCTGCTAAATGAAGCCCAAGAATTTGACCAGCCAGAAGAGAGTGGAGATTTTGAAATAAATGAATAAATGCTCTGGTAGAGTGATGAGGTCAGAAGGTAGATTGAAGTACTATAGAGATGACTGGGAGGGAAAGAATGAGATAATCTTATTTGATAGCAGGAATCATATTTATTAGCACTTAAATTATTTTAATTTAAAGTGGCTTTAACTCTTTGCCAAGCACTATGCTAAGCACTTTGCAAGCATTTTCTCATTACATCCTCGCTGTAACACTATTCAGCAAGGAAACTAAAATTTAGAGGGACTAAGTAAATTGCACAAACACACAGCTAAAAAGCTGTGGGAGACTGAATAATGGCCCTAAAATATATCCAGGTCGTAATTCCTGGAATTTGTAGTGTTACTTTATATTACAAAAAACAAAAACTGGCTTTACAGATGTGATTAAGGATCTTGAAATGAAAACATTAACTTGAGTTATCAAGGTGGGTCCTAAATATGCTCAAAAGTGTCCCAAGAGGGAGGCAGAAGGAGATTTGACACAAAAGAGAGAAGACAATGTCATGGCCTCAACAGAGAGGGAGATTTGAAGATGCTACAGTTCTGGCTTTGAAGGATGGGGTGGGGAGCAAAAGAATGCAAGGAATGCAATTCTAAAAGTTGGAAAAGGCAAGGAAACAGATACACCTAGAACCTTCAGAGGGAGGACCCTGAAACCCAGGAAATGGGTTTCAGACTTCTGACCTCCAGAACTGAAAAATAATAAATGCCACCAAATTTGGATAATGTGTTACAGAAACCACTGGAAACTAATATAGAAGTGATCATAATTCTATCTCCATTACAATTCTACAATAAATCCAAGTAGGTCACACATATGGAAGGAAAACACAGAAAGGGCAGGAGGAAAAAGAAAGAGATAGAGAAGAATAGAGAACTGAAGGGAAGAGGAAGAGAGGGGAGGGAAAAAGTGTGAGGAGTTGAGAAGAGGAGCAGAGAGAATAAGACTCTAAACATTCTTAAAGTCCATAGCAACTTCATCCCAAGGACCATTATCCCTACCCGAGTCAGAGTGAGTTGGCATCGGCCCATAGCTACACGTTATCTCCAGTGGGTAAAATTCCAGTGCAGAATGACCTATAAATACTGTGATGTCACAGCTAGAGAGAAAACAGATTGATGTAGTCCTAGTTTGGAGGTCAATTGGCTCAGTAACTGCTGGAGGCAGCCAACAGTTAAAGACACAAATATTACACGGTTGGAGATAAAGTTCCAAAAAGAACAAACTGATTCATTTTGTACCACCAACTCAACTCAAAGTAAAGCCTTACTTTGTTTTTTAAGACATATTTTGTGAGGTTTTCATTTTCTGTTTTATGTTATTATCTTGTTATGACTTATTAATGGCTATCATTTGCTATAGTGAAATCGTGTTGAGACTTTTCACTCAAATGCTCTAAATAATTAATCTATTTTCAAGAATGCTTTATAAATGCATTGTTATTTAGTTATCTTATTTAATTTCATGTTTAAATAATGCTCTGGTATATATGAATCAATGACCACATCTTAAAAGACATACCTGTGTCCAATATTCAATAAAAGAAAAGGAAATTTAGCAGGAAAATGAATGATTTGTGTGTCCAACACCACCATTTAAACAACCTGAAACTCACGGCAACATTTGTCCCTTGGGTTCAAGGATGTATCTGAGGGTAGTCATGAAAATTCTGTTCTTAACGCTGACTGGTTGTGCTCTCACAGGATTCTTTTCCTAGTTAGAGTGACATTTTTCCTTAGGAAATGAGACAATGCATTTTCAAGTTCTCTAAGGTTAGGAAGAGATTAGGGAAGAAACATTTGGAGTCCATATATAGATTCTAAATACCCATAGTATGATGATTTTCCTAATTTTCTAACAAATATTTCTTATATTATGGAGCTAAAAGCTACATTTTAAGGGAGAAATGAGAATAAGGATAAATGGTAAGGTACATTTGTGGGAAGAAATGCATATAATTCAGTCTCTCCCTTTCAAAACAGAAAGAGAAACAGCAATCAACACAACATATGGAGTATCTGTTTTTCGATAAAAATGCCAGGTAAAGAGGTCTTATTTAAATCCACACAGACAGGATTATCCTCCCCTTCCGAAGATTGTTTTTCCCCAGGCACAAAAGGGCAGGTATATTGTTGATTCTGTTACCCAAAGGCCCGAGTAACAGTGACATCTAGTGGTGCATGGTGATATAGGACGTAGAAATGCAAACGCTTGGTGAGAGCCCAGAGCAAAAAAACTAGAAAAAGCTGCTAAATTTAAAGTTCCTGATTTCTCTGTCAACAAAATTGTATTCTAATGTAATCAGTTACTCCTGTCTTACAGGGAAAGTTATTGTTCTGGGTCAACATTTGGGACGTGGAAAAGTCACTTAGTATTCACTGCTGGGAAAATGAGGAAACCTGTAGTCAAATCCCACCACTTTAGTTTTGGAATTGGAAATGTAACAATATTACTGGGATTTTTTTTTAAAGAGCATCATCAATCAGACCACAAAAGGTTATGCCCCTCAGACAGGAGAAAGGCAACTGAATACGCTTCTAAATGCCAATCCTAAAAATCTATCCAAAGATATTAAATTTCTCATTTTTAAATTGTTTTTCTCTACAGACTATTTTCTCGTGTCTAAAAAAGAGGCCATCTCAGGACGCTCTGTAAGCAGCTCAAACTCTGGCACTCAGCCCGTTGCCTTAGACCTACTGGCTACACCGTTCTGCCCTTCTCTGCCGCAGGTGCCAGCCGCAGCATCCTTTTGTCTGGTTGCCAAATCAGTAATCTCTCTTGGCATCTGCCTTTTCTACCCCCTTCCCCCATCCTCCCCCTCCATCAAGTAATCTAACTCCAAGTTGGCAGGCAGAAGGTCAGAAATCTTTGAAAGCCTCAGCTTCCACCGCCCACTCTCGAGTCTCGCCTCTGTGCATTCTGCCAAATGCCAACTTACTTTTCTCCCTCCTCCATAATATCCTGTATCTCTGGAACGCTGAGGTTGTCACCTGAATCTTGCCCTCACATCTGCTTCCTTCCCCTCCCTCAGCAGCAGGGCCCTCTTTCATTAGTAACATCCTGCCGCGTCTCCCCAAGGCTCAGCACATCTTGTCATCTGTCCCTGGCATACACAGTCTCTTCCTAGTTATCAACTATGGGACTCGCCTCCATCAGAGGTTTCTGGAGACCAGAGCTGGCCCAGAGCACCTGGGGAAGGCAAACTGATGGCCCCCTGAAATCCACACAACTGCATCTTTGAAAAGTGGGCCACTTTATAGCAAACAACTGAAAACTAGTGTGACAGAGAAGACAAAGGACAAAAATCACATCCAACCCCAACAGATGACAGTTTTGTTTCTTTGTTTACATTTTGAAGGGACATGTTCAGGGAGACTTTAGAATAGTCTTTTTAGGGAAAAAAATTAATATCTTGCATGATTTGCTCACTATGAAAGAATTTTTTAAAACACATGCACTGGGAATTTTATACCATTTTTTAGTTTTAAAAAGGTGACCATGACAGTGTTTAATTTTGAAGCTACAAATTGCATATAAATTATATCAACAAAAATAGGTTTTTCATCTCAATTGTTTCTAACCTCTTGTAACCACTGTGCCATCCCTATTGCTTCTCTCCAAAAATAGAAAGTCAGAGCAAACTTAAAAAGAAGTAATAAGAAAAGGAGAGCAGTAGAAAAGCTGAAAAGAAATTAAAAGTCAAGTATTACCTCTCATATAAATATCCACTAAGCTGAAGCTGAAAAACTTAATTTCAGAACCGTTGAAACTAGAGAAATACCCTCTTGCAGCAAGTCAGAAGATGAATAAATCACTCACTAGTAAGAAAACGTGAAGTTAGATAAGAGTCTTTTTTTTTTTTTTTTTTTGAGACGGAGTCTCACTCTTGTCACCCAGGCTGGAGTACAATGGTGTGATCTCGGCTCACTGCAACCTCCGCCTCCCAGGCTCAAGCAATTCTCTTGCCTTAGCCTCCAGAGTAGCTGGGATTACAGGCATCCACCACCATGCCTGGCTAATTTTTGTATTTTTGTAGAGACGGGGTTTCACCATGTTGGCCAGGCTGATCTCGAACTCCTGACCTCAGGTGATCCACCCGCCTCGGCCTCCCAAAGTGCTGGGATTACAGGCATGAGTCACTGTGCCTGGCCATAGATACAGACTTTAAAATACATTTTAGAGATATTATTATTGCTCTGTTGCTCTGTTTTACATGTAGCATAGTGTTAAGACTCTTGACAAAATCGTTTAAACTGGGTTATTATAGGAAAATCATTCAGGCTACCTTATTCTTTAACATATGATGAAACAGAAGTCCAAAGATTAAGTTTTGTTTTGTTCACAATAGCAAAGCAGAAATCAGAACCTAACTCTCCGGTTCCCAATCCTGTACCCTATGCACACCTATGTAGCATTTTTAAATATTAAAAGATTACGATCGTATTGAATAGATGATTTCTGCCTTACTGAATTTTCTATTTCTAAAATAAACATGATTGCAATCATAAAATCCTAACTATTCACCACTAAATCAATGAAATCCTATGATTTCGCACAGGATTGGAACAAAAGAAAAAATGAGCCCTTTAGAAAAAGCCCTTAAAATGTCGAAATTGCATCATATCAGACAACACTCTTTCCCAGAGTGTGTAAAAGGAAAAACAAAAGAATATAGACACAGACTAAGATGAAGAACCAAATCTGGAAAGAGTGACATTGATTTCAAGATTCAGACTTCATATATTGAGGGTCCATGAGAGTGGAAGAGTTGGGCAAGCACATTGTGTTTGGAACTACCTTTAAACTCAACATGTTTTATTTGTGTTACTAAGACATTCAGGTTGTATATTAGTCTATTCTCACACTGCTATAAAGAACTACCTGAGACTGGATAATTTGTAAAGAAAAGAGGTTTAATTGATTCACCATTCCACAGGCTGTACAGAAGGCATGGCTAGGGAGGCCTCAGGAAACTCACAATCATGGCAGAAGGGCGAAGGGGAAGCAAGCACCTCTTCACATAACAGCAGGAGACAGAGCATGCAAAGAAGATTGGGAGATGTTACACACTTTTCAAACAACCAGATCTTGTGAGAACTCTATCACAAGACAGTACTAGGGGGATGGTGCTAAACTATTAGAAACCACCCCCATGATCCAACCACCTCCCACCAGGCCCCACCTCCAACACTTGAGATCACAATTCAACATGAGATTTGAGTGGGAACACAGAGCCAAAGCATATCAGCTTGGGATGACAGAAAGCCAGTATGTCAGCCAAAAACTAATGCTAAAGAGAAAAGAGTAAGGAATGAACAGTCTTCTGCTAGGTGAAAGAACAATGGAAGGTTTTTCTATCTTCTATAACTTGAGTGATAGATTGATGGTGAGTGCTTGCCTATGGCAACAGCTCTCAAACACATTTTACATTATTCTTTTGGAAGTGGTATATCAAAATAATTCCCTAACCCCAAAACAAAGAATTTATTGAAACTATGTGCTGTTTAGTAGAGAAAGAAACTACAGAGGTTCAATATACCTGAGATGAAATCCCAACCCATCATTTCCTGGCTATGTAACCTCAAGCCCAGCCATTAACTTCACTGAACATCATTTGAAGATAATACACATCCATAGTCTCTTACATGAAGTTCTTGTGACTAGATTTCAGGGTTTTTTTTTAAATTTTATAATGTTATGCATATACTGAATTTTATATGACACCCCTAATGTCAAAGGTAGCACTTAGTAAGCAAACATATTGATATTCCTTCAGCAAAATATATCAATAATCCACTGAAAGAGATAAATAAAATGTATTACTATTTTCATGGCATTCAAGTCAGGTATTGTCACCAAAACTATAAAAGGAACTTTCCAATATAGAGCCTTCTAGATTTTGGTATTGCAGATATGGGATTAGTGACCTAAAAATATATTCGTCATAGAGCGATAGTGACAGATGAATGACATACAGAGGATAGGCATCTGTGTGACTATCTCGGGTGGATTATAAATGGCCCCTCATGGAATCCAAGGACAAGCAAAGAAAATCTTTGTTGAGCAGAATTCCTTCTCCTAAGATAACCAACATCCAGTTGTCAAGTGACCTGAGAGACACAGCTGGAAAGGTCTTCCACTCTATATTTCCTTCATATCTTAGATCTCAGAGCCCTGTGGGAGCTGGCTTCTTCGCAGCTTGGGGAAGGGGAAAAAGGGAAGGAGAACAGGGGAGAGAGGTGTACATCGGCAATGTTTTCTTTCATAAAATCTCCTCCTACCTTCTTTTTCCTCACTACTCCTCCTGCAGGAACCCCCTGTGAAGAGGAAAGTGCTTTGTAGATTACAGTTTTAAGGAACATTTGCCACGATGATTTCTTTAACCATGACAGTAGCCAATGAGGGGGAAAGTCTTAACCTACTGTTTGCATGTTTGCAGTTAGTGCCAGGATTTAGGTTTCATACTTTGTGTATTCGCTCTAGGAGGATAACATCATCCTGGGAATTTTTCTGCCTCACGTCAGATCCCTCCCAGGGTCCAGGAAGACCTCCATCTCTTCTTAGTTCAAAGCTCATGTCTGCCTTTCCAAGCAACCCACTAGCTTCCTGTTTCTAATTTGAAGAACACCTCCAACTCTGCCCAGTGACTCACTCAAAAACATCCCACACACATCCCGTCTTCAATCCCCCTAGGGATCCACCTTCCTGAATTCTATTACTATGGGTTTTACAATAGAAAATTGCTTCACAGTTTCAGCAGTAAAGGCAGCCATTCAGCTATCACAGTGAGCAAGGATTTGTTCTCTCGTGGTTCCTGTGCAGCTTAATAGTAGTCATAGATAGTGACAGATATCAAATCTGTCACTTATATACCTAAAATCGCTGCATGAAAATGTAGCTTGATTTGAATCTAAATTCTAATTTTCAAAAGCCCCAGTGACACAAACTGAGACAAGGGTTTGGGGGAGAGAACAATTTCTGTGGAAAGACAACCATTCACCAAATATCTTATGACTTAGACATTGTATTTTGTAAACATCTTCTTTAAAAGACTATAGTAAGTCAGGATAGGAGTAATCATTTTAAATAATCCAGTAATTAAGAATGGCCAACTGTGGCTGCTATCATTTTGGTTCAAATTCAAGACTCAACAATTGTGTGTGTATGCATATATATATATATATATATATGTTCCTGTGTGTTTGCATATGTGCATGTAAACCTCATGCCTTAGATGAATTCAAAAAGCATTAAAACATGGTTTATTCCTACATTGTTGGAAAGAGTAGTTTTCACAGGTAGCAGAGTTATCCAGGTATCTTCTGCAAGAAAGACTAATTTACATGATTATTATTTTTAGCAATTTAACTATATTCTTATTATCTCATAGGCCATAATTTTAATCTGATTCCAAACTTCACCTGTGGGCCCACTGTCATTGTACATGTTATACATGTAGATTCTATCTTCCACATTGTATAATGTGTTACTATAGGGCTACTGGGCTTCAAAACACCAGGTGGTGAACACTTGGAGAAGTCAAGATGCCATCACCATGGGGACAAGATGTTGGTCCTTCTCAATGCAATCAACACACTTCCTCTTTCAGAAATACTATTTCCACTATAAAATAAATGAGCTTAGAAATGGAAGCTTTTTGTTTTTTTTTTTTAAAAAAAAGACTATTTTCTTAAAACTATTTAATAGTGATAGTAGAGATTGACACGCAAAAGATAAATATTTAGTAAGGCTGAGGTTTTAAAGACTTGCTTCTGACTTTTGCTTTCTTCACTGGCTAGTTGTAGGTGAGGGAACGATTTTTAAATATCCCAGGCTGCACTGCTCAAATGTTTGTCCTATGTGGTAGGTTACAAAATGACCATGAATTATTTCTCTTCATTTTTCTATAGCCATTTGCACTTAACTTAGGAATTCTTGCCCTTCCTCCTTAAATATGGGCGGTGATTGTGCCCTGTCTGACCTTGTCTGACTGTGGCAGAGCTACAAGTGCACCAGTACTATACCCTGGGTCCAAGAGCCTTGCGTTCTTCCACTCTTGTTCTTTTTTTTTTACTATCATACTTTATGTTCTAGGGTACATGTGCACAAAGTGCAGGTTTGTTACATATGTATACATATCTTCCACTCTTTTTCTTAGGATCCTGCCCAGTTTCCATGTGAACATACCTGGGCTGTCTTGAAGGAAGATGAGAGATGTGGCCCAGGCATCTCCATCTTCACCCCAGCCTATAGCCAGCAAACCCTCAGAAGCAGAACTGCCTAGCTAATAGGCAGCTGACTGCAAACTAGTGAAACCGGAAACACCACTGACTCACCGAATCATGAGGTCAATAAACTCATGTTTTAAGTTACTAAAATTTTTACGTGGCTTGTTATGTAACAAAAAGCAACTATATACCATATTCTTCTTCATTAGTTCCATCAGTTTTGAAGGACATATTTGTAAATACAAGATGCTGCTGGATTCTTTTTGCTTAGTTTAGTTTTGTTTTATTTTTGTTTGCTTTTTAAGGTGGGGTCTCACTCTGTTACCCAGGTTGGAGTGCTGTGGCGTGATCTCAGCTCACTGCAACCTCCACCTCCCAGGCTTAAGTCATCCTCCTACCTCAGCCTCCCGAGTAGCTGGGAGGACAGGCACGTGCCACCAACCTCAGCTAATTTTTTGTATTTCTGGGAGAGGCGAGGTTTCACCATGATGCCCAGGCTAGTCTCGAACTCCTGAGCTCAGGTGATCTGCCCATGTCAGTCTCCCAAAGCAGATGCCACTGAAATCTTAACACCAAAGATTAACACGTGCCTTCTGACTGGACCACTAGATGCTCTTTCTTGTCGCAGCCATCTGTCATCCCTCTAGTAACCCTCTCTCTTCTACTTCATTCACACATTAATTAGTGAAAGATTAGTTTGGAGCAATATGAACACTTACAGAAAACCCCAAGCAGATATATGCACAGGCATAAACAAATTCACTTGCTCTCACCCTGACATGAATGGATAGCAAATAGTTTCCTTTCATTTATGAATTCAGATCATTTTATGCCATATTCTGCAAAGAAAAAAAAAAACTTAATCCAGAGGAACCATTCCTCTCTCCCATTGCAGACTTATTGAATGAAATCACCCTTTATCTTCCAAAGGTAAGAGGAGTGTACTACCATGAATTCTATGGAGAAGACACACACACACACACACGCACACATGCACGCATACACACATACATACAAAGGAAATGAAAGAAAACTGTAAAACTACCACGTCTGGAGCATACAAAGGAGATCATCATCCTCATTTTATTTGTCAGTGGTTCATGGCCTCTCACATAGTGGATAGCACAATTAAAATTAAAATATCATAGATTTTTATTTATCTCTAAAGCAGCTTGTCCCAGGATGGAAAAAAAATCATATTAATGTTTTTCTCTTTCCCCTACTATGTGTATGCCATCTTCCCCTCTCTTTTCCTCTGCCACAGGGACACGGGGAGCCATGTGTTGAGACAGTGGCCTCACACATTGCAGGAACCGGAATCCCCACATCACCCTCAGGAAGGAGAACGGCCCTGGAGATTCATCTGGCACACATTTGATGTTGTATGAGCAAGAAATAAATCATTACTGTATATATTAAGATTGGAGCTGGTATTATAGCTCCAAACAACCACCACCAAAAAAGCCTCTTCTCATGAAGTATTGAGGCACACGAGTATGCTGATAGAAAGGGTTCTCCAGAAAGCAGGAGGGCACTGATGCAGGAGGTCGGGGACACAATTGCAGGAGCAATTTCCTTGAGTGGGCAATTCAGAGCACAAGGAAACAGGTTGCCTTAGCTGGACATGTGAATGATTCATTCCTTTTACAGACAAGATGTCATAG